>NC_073307.1:51430997-51488134 GCF_027595985.1 Sorex araneus | reverse complement strand
CGACGAGAAAGAAAGCAGGAGAAGAAAGAAGGAGAGGAGAGGACGAGGAGAGAGGAGAGGAGAGGAGAGAGGAGAGGAGAGGGAGAAGGAGAGGAGAGGAGAGAGAGGACAGGAGAGGAGGAGAGGAGGAGAGGACGAGGAGAGGAGAGTGTAGGAGAGGCGAAGAGGAGAGGAGGAGGAGAGGGAGAGGAGAGGGAGGAGAGGGGAGGGAAGGGAGAGGGAGAGAGAGGGGAGGAAGAGGGGAGGAGGAGAGGAGGCAGTCGGAGGGAGGAGAGGGACGAGGGGGAGGAGGGAGAGGAGGGGAAGGGAGAGGGAGGAGAGGGGAGGGGAGGGGAGGTGAGGAGAGGAGAGGATGAGGAGAGGAGGAGGAGAGGAGAGGAGAGGAGAGGAGAGGAGAGAGAGGAGAGGAGAGGAGAGGAGAGGGAAAAAAGATGTATGGTCCTACATAGAGTGAATCACTTGAGAGAGCTGGGATTAGTGGTCCAAGGGATTGTTGGTCAAGTCTTGGGCCATGACTCATTGTTTTTAAATCTTACATTATTTAGTCTTCCTCTGAAGCCAGATGTTGCAATGAGGAGCGAGAGAAAGGGGAGAAGAGGCCAGGGCATTGCAAGATCTGACAGGTTACGTGTCAGGTGTTTTCTCCATCCCAAGAATCAAAGAACACCAGTGAAAGCTTTTAAAAATGTAGAGTGACATGATGGAATTTGTATTATCATCACTTTAGTTCTAACAGGAAAAGCAGATTGGAGGAAGCCAGAGTGGATGTCTAGGACACAGGCAGAGGCAACAGAGCTGAAGATGTTTGGGTAGAGGCCAGAGATAAAGGGGAGATAAAGTCAACAGAACTTCGTATTTGTGTGAATATGAGAAAGTGAGAGAGAGAAGAATTGTCAAGGATGACTTCAACTATTTGGATTGAGTAACCAATTGCAGGGGTTAGAGTGTCAGACACTGTAGGAGAATGCTTTGTTTGGTTTTATTATGTGTGGGAGATAGCTCCGAAGCAATGTTTCGAATGTGTTGAATTTTAGATGTCCTAAGACACGCCTGGGTGAGGATGGAACGCAGGAAGTTAGTCATAACCAGCCTGGAATGATAGCCACGGGTGGGCGTAGCACAGTATTTTTTGTGGTGAAATATGAAAGGGTCGGTTGTCCTGCAATCTCCATTTTCTCTAATTCCATTGTGCAATACATGACCTCAAAATGATTCCCTTCCCTTTCAGAGCTGGAATATTTTTCTGAAGCTCCCAATTTAGGGTTAGTCCTTTCAGCTATGGGAACATTAGCAGCGATGACTCAAGCAGGGGGTTGAAAAATGTTCACACATCAGGACTTGCTCGCTTTTGCTGTCCTTGCAACCCTGGTACCACCATATAATGAGTCCTCCGCAAGCTGCTGAAAGATAAAAACCCACATGAGGTGAAACAAAGCTGAGGAACTGCCAAAGATCACATGTGTGAAGCAATTCTGCCAACTCATGTCAGTCACAGTGGGCCGGCACAAACAGAGCCACCTAGCTGACCCATAACACAGGGTGCAAAATAAAATGACTGTTAATTAAGCCAGTGCATTTGGGGATGATCTGTTTCCTAGGAAAATCTAACAAAGACCCATAGCAATGAAGTGTGCTGTTTTGAACTGGTCACTTTCTCAGGCTTTTTTGCAGCCAAACATGACCTTAGGACCACATGCTGGCCAAGGAAAGAGAAGGAAACAGGATTTTCTTGAAAACAAGATGGTATAACCATGCTTTGTCTTTTCTCTCTCACCTCCTCGAACTGAGATTGAAACCATCCAAGCTCTCCCTGAGATCCTGGACCATATGAACATGCCCAAATTATTGGATGCACCAGTATAAATGGGAAGAAGCACAGAACCCCAAGACTTCATGGGGAAAAGCTCTTTCCTGTTCGCCTCCATATGTATAGGTGTCACTGTCACTGTCATCCTGTTGCTCATTGATTTGTTCGAGCAGGCACCAGCAACGTCTCTCATTGAGAGACTTATTGTTACTGTTTTTAGCATATCCAATACACACAGGTAGCTTGCCAGGCTCTGCCGCGCAGGCTCGATACTCTCGGTAGCTTGCCGGGCTCTCTGAAAGGGGTGGAGGAATCGAACTTGGGTTGGCCGCGTGAAAGGCGAACGCCCAACCGCTGTGCTATCGCTCTAGCCCATGTATAGGTGAGACAGAAATAATTGACTTCTATCTTGTGGAAGCCACCGTTATTTTGATTTTTTTTTTCTTTTTGCTTTTTGGATCACACCTAGCAGTGCACAAGGGTTACTCCTGGCTTTGCACTCAGGAATTGCCCCTGGCGGTGCTCAGGGGACCATATGGGATGCTGGGAATCAAACTCAGTTTGGCCGAGTGCAAGGCAAACGCCCTACCCGCTGTGCTATCACTCCAGCCCCGCCACCATTATTTTGAATTCATTTTACTTGCAGGTGAACCTTAAGCCTCAAAGCTATTTCCATCCTCAAAACAGGAGACAACTCAGGAAAGATGGATGGTGGGGGGTTCCGGGGTGGGGGCTGGTGTCTTTAGTTTTTGCTTCAGGCTGACTTTTCTAGTCCTGCAATCGTTGTTCTCCTGCATTGACAGAAGTGAAAGAGGCTATTTAGTTGCTTGTGTCAGAAACTATCATTTCATCCAAATCAGAGTAGTTGTCTGCTTCCCTGAGAAGGGCCAGAGCTGATTCTTTTAGCACCCATTTGGCTGGTTCCAACTCACTCATCATTGTCCACAGCACCAAAAGTAAGTCTCTGTCTCCAGCCTGAGGAAACGTGCTGGTGCCTCAGTAGATTTTTCATTTCTTTGGGGTTTGGGACACAGAGCTGTACACCGGGCTCACTTCTGGTGGTGCTCAGGGGACCAGAGAGGACACCGGGGATCAAACCCGGGTTGGCTACATGCAAGGCAAGTGCCCTCCCCACTATACTATCACTCCTACCTCAACCCCAGTACTTTTTAGTTTCAAATGAGCAGTGCCTGCTCCTTCTTAAGTTCTTGACAAAATTAAGGTGACATGGACCCACACTATTATTAATACACATATTATTGTGCTCTATTTTTTATATATGTATTTACTTTATTCTTTATGGTGCACTTTGATATGTACTATTTTTACTTAAAGAGTGCTGTTTTTAAAATTTGATGAAAGTATTTGTGAAATCCAATTGCTAGAGTAATGTAGGTATTTAATAAAACAGAAGAATTAACAAATTTGGTTAGAAAATATCTAGAGTCAATTTTAGGCAGAGAGGTGAACACTTTTGGTGTTAGGGGTGGTGGTAAACCCAATGGTGTGCAGGCTTACTCCTATCTCTGAGCTCAGTGATCACTACTGGCAATGCTCAGGAGACTATAAACAGAGCCTGGAATGAGCCCCAGGTCAGCCACATTCAAAGCAAGTGCCTTCATCCCAATACTATCTTTCCTGCCTCCCAAATTCTTTTTATTAATATATAAATTTATTTATTGAATCACCGTGAGAGCAGTCACAAAGCTTTCGGGATTAAGTCTCAGTCATACAATGATGAAACACCCATCCCTTCACCAGTGCATAGTTCCCACCACCAAAAACCTCAGTATACCCCCCATCCCACACCCTCCCCCTACCTATGTGGCAGATGGTTTCTACATTACTCTCTCTCTACTTTGATTACATTCAATATTTCAACACCATTATTATTTGAGATTTTACTCCAATACTCAGATCTGCTGAAAAGGTAACATTAGACAATTTACTTTCTATTGCCAATTATGAATAGCACATGATGTCACGCAGCCACGGTAACAGCTGCATGATTTTGGAATTCTGAAATTTTGGAATTCTGGAATTCTGAAATTACATCTGCAGGGTTTTCTGCCAAAAGCCGCTGGGTGCCGAGATTTGTTTCTGAGTCTCTGTGATCATGGCAGTTAAGCAGCCTGATCAGGAGCCAGAGAGGCTGTTCATGGGCAGCGACTCGGGGTCTCATTGGGGTGGAGGATGGGGGCTCCACCCCCATCCCGTGAGGCCCCATGTGTCTCATCACTGCGGGGCCATACCTGGCTGTTCATTGGCCTCTGGAATATGGCAGCCCCCAAACCGCCAGGGGGAGCAGGCAGTGGATTGGTACCTTTTCCCACCTGGGATGGCCCGGAGCCAGTAACCTAATGCAGAGTCCGGACGCAGTTCTGCCCAAAGCTGCTGGGTTCCGAGATTTCTTTCTGCGTCTCTGGGTTCATGGCCACTAAGCAGCCTGACCAGGAGCCAGAGAAGCCATTTGTGGGCAGCGACTCAGGGTCTCATTCCCAAACCCTTTTTTAAAAAACTATCACTGGCATTGCATCACTCGTAGCACTTGTCATCCCTTGTGTCACTTATATCACTTGTTGCTCATCGATTTGCTTGAGCAGAAGCCAGTAACGTCTCCTTTCATCCCTGTCACGTGCTTCATCCCTGTCACCCGTTCATTCAGGGTCATGACGAAGAAGTCTGACCATCTCGTAGGTGGGCAGTCAGGCGTTCTTTTGATGTCCCGTGGAATCCAGTCAGTTATGGTTCTAGTCCAGCAGTCGTCTCCAAATCACATTACATGCCCAGCACATCTGATTTTCAATGCCTTGGCAAATGAGACAGCGTTCCTGATCCTCGATTGTAGACAGAGGTCAGAACTCCAGATTCTTTCTCTCACTTGAGTGAAATGTGATAGTCCAAGCATAGCTCTTTCCATTCCTCTTTGGGAGACCCGAATAGCGTTCTCATCCTGTTTTTGTAGGGCCCGGGTCTCTGAGGCATACATTAGTGCAGGAAGAACAGTGGAGTTGAAAAGATGTGTCCGGAGCCAGAGGTTCTTCGTACTCTGAACAACTTCTTCTACGCTCCTGAAGGCGTTCCACGCCACTCTCTTCCTCCTGCGCAGTTCTGGCATCAAGTCATTCGTAACATTGAGTTCTCAACCCAGGTACACATAACTGCTACATTCGGAGATGTTCATTCCATGGAGAGCAAATGGAACATCAGGAACTAGTTCGTTTCTCATGAACATTGTCTTCGTGAGATTCAGCTGCAGTCTGACCTTCCCACACTCACGGTCAAAGTTGGCCAGTATTCATACCACTTAGCTAATGTTTGGTGTTCTTAGAACGATGTCATCAGCGAAGCAGAAGTGGTGTGATTGCCCACAATCTATTGTCATTCCCATTCCTTCCCATTCCAGTCGTCACATGACATTCTCAAGGATGGCACTGAAGAATTTTGGTGAAATGGTATCACCCAACAGAACGGTCCTGCTGGTTTTCCATTGAGATGGAACCTTGCATTCAGATAGGTAGCATGTGAATAGCCGAGCCAGTGTACTGACAAGTACTGGTGGCAGATTCTTCAGGTGTTTGGGTCTGACCTTGTCTGGACCAGGTGTTGTATGCTTCTTCATCGACAAAATGGCGTGTCAGTTTTCAGAAGGGAGAATGCTGGGAACAACATATCCATCCTGCAGCATTTGGTATGTGGGCAAGTGGATGTGGCTATTGAAGAGATCTGAGTAGAAGTTGTGGATAACATTTTCCATTGCCCTTCTGGAAGATGTGATAGATCCATCAGGATGTTGGAGGGCAGTCATCTTGGTCTTGTAGTTGGCGAAGAACAGGCCGGTGTTGCAATACTTTTCCCAGCTTCTGCCACATCAGACAACTCTGCTGCTCTTCTCTCTTTGAGGTCTTTCTTTATTGCTTCTCTGCACAGCTTTGCGAGCTCAGACGTTAACTTGGATTTGCCAAACCACGTTGACGAATGATCTCAAGATTTCTGTAGACAGATGTCTTTTTGTGGCTTTCTCCTCTTGGCATTCCTCACACAGTCATGGAGGTGCTGAACCATTCGATCATATTCCTTGTCAATGTTGTCAAGAACGGCATCTTCCCATATTGCTGCAATAGTGCCAAAGAGCTCCCAAGTGCTGGTCGTTCTGGGAGTTCTCTTCTTAAACTTTGCAGCCCTTTCTCTCTGCTCCGTGAAGTGAAGTAGAATTTTGCACAAAGGAGACAGTGGTCTGATCCTGTTTGGAATTTTGGGACAATAGCAACATCAGTCAGGCAAAACCATCAATTGAATATGAAGTGGTCAATTTCATTGTGGAACTGTCCACCAGGAGACTCCCATGTCCAACATTTAGATTCGGCCTTCTGGAACTGTGAGCTACCATGGATGGTTTTGGTCAACATGATGAACTCAGACAGTTTCTCACCCTGTTCATTCTATTCTAGGCCGTGGGTTCCAATGTGGAGTTCTTCAGGTGACATTCTCGGTCCTATCTTAGCATTATAATCACCGACAATGACCTTGTAGAAGGTGTGGTCTTCTTTATAATACATCTCCAGCTCCATGTAGAACTTCCTAATTTCTTCTTCATTATAGTTGGGTGTTGGCACGTAGATGACAAAATTAGAAACTGCCGGCAATGAGCCACATCTATTCAAACTTAAGCGTCCGACTAGGAAATGGAGACACATCCTTTGTTCATGGATAGGGAGAATTAACATTATCAAAATGGCAATACTGCCCAAAGCACTATACAAATTTAATGCAATCCCTATCAGGATACCCATGACATTTTTCAAAGAAATAGACAAAACACTCCTGAAATTTATATGGAATAAACCCCCACAAAGAGCTAAAGCAATCCTTGGAAAAAAGAATATGGGTGGCGTCACCTTCCCCAACTTCAAACTCTACTACAAAGCAGTAGTCATTAAAACAGCATGGTATTGGGATAGAAAACAGACCTGCAGACCAATGGAACAGAGTTGAATATTCTGTCACAGACGTCCAAATATATGGCCACTTAATCTTTGACAAAGGAGCAAGAAATGCAAAGTGGAATAAGCAAAGCCTCTTCAACAAGTGGTGCTGGGAAAACTGGATAGCTACCTGCAAATAAATGAACTCTGACCTCTGTCTAATGCCAGGCACAAAAGTCAGATTAAAGTGGATTAAAGACCTCAATATCAGACATGAATCTATAAGGTTCATAGGAGAAAATGTAGGCAGAACTCTCCATGACATTGAAGCTAAAAGCATCTTTAAGGATAAAACAGCATTGACCATGCAAGTGGAAGCAAACATAAACAAATGGGACTACATCAAACTAAGAAGACTTCAAAAGAAGCAGTGACCAAAATACAGAAAAAGCCCACAGAATGGGAAAGAATATTTACCCAATACCCATCTGATAAGAGATTAATATCCAGGATATACAATATACTTGTAGAATTGCATAAGAAAAAACCTCCAACCCCATCAAAAAATGGGGAGAAGAAATGAACAGAAGTTTCCTCAAAAAAGAAATACAAATGGCCAAAAGGCACATGAAAAAATTCTCCTCATCACTAGTCATCAGGGAGATGCAAATCAAAACAACAATGAGATATCATCTCACATCACAGAGACTGGCACACATTCAAAAGAACAAAAGCAACCAGTGCTGACATGGATGTGGGGAAAATGGGATGCTCCTTCACTGTTGGTGGGAATGCTGACTGGTCCAGCCTTTCTGGAAAACAATATGGACAGTCCTTCAAAAACTAGAAATTGAGCTTCCATATGACCCTGCAATACCATTTCTTGGAATATATCCCAAGGATGCAAAAGAGCACAGTAGAAATGACATCTGTACCTATATATTCATTGCAGCACTGTTCACAATAGTCAAAATATAGAAACAACCCAAGTGCCCTGAAACAGATGACTGGTTAAAGAAACTTTGGTACATCTACACAATGGAATACTATGCAGCTGTTGGGAGAGATGAAGTCATGAAATTTGCTTATAAATGGATAAACATGGAGAGTATCATACTAAGTGAAATGAGTCAATGAGTCAGAAAGAGAGGGACAGACATAGAGGGACTGGACTCATTTTTGGAGTGTAGGGTAGCATCACATGAGGCTGACAGCCAAGGACGGTAGATACAAGGGCCAGGGGGATTGCCCCAAATCTGGAAGACTGCTTCATGAGCGGAGGGGAGAAGGCAGATGGAATAGAGAAGGGATCACTAAGAAAATGGTGGCTGGAGGAACCAGTTGGGATGGGAGATGCATGCCGAAAGTAGATAATGGACCAAACATGATGACCTCTCAGTGTCTGTGTTGCAAGCTATAATTCCCAAAAGTAGAGAGAGAGTATGGGGAATATTGTCTGCCTTAGAGGCAGGGAGAGGGTGGGAAAGGGGGAGTATACTGGGGATATTGTTGTGTGGGGGAATTTGCACTGGTGGAGGGGTGGGTGTTTGATTATTATGAGATTATAACCCAAACATGAAAGCTTGTAACTATCTCATGGTGATTAAAATTTTTTTTTTAATTAAAAAAAAACCTTAAGCATCCGAGTTGTGTTGTTAGGCATTTGAACAAATTAATGCTCATGGCCAAGTTTGTGTTGAGGAGGACACTGACACCACCAATGCCTCTACTGTCACATGTTCCGAGGAACAGTCCTTCCCCAGTTTCAAAAATGGCATGATGTGATCAATGCCTTCAGTCCCATGACGTTGTACTTGATCTTCGGCGCTTGCTCCATCAGGTCCTTAATGGATGCTTCTGATGCCAGCATACGTGCGTTGAAAGTACAGACAGTAAAAGTCCTTCTTCATTTTGGCAGCCTAGTTCAGCCCTAAAATTTTATCAGCCTCTCCTTGCTCGTCCTTCCCAACGCGGCCATATTGGGGGCTCTTTCAGGATCAGGGGAATGAGGCCCATTATTGTTACTGGTTTTGGTATATCGAATACGCCATGGGTCTGCCGTGCCAGCGGGATACCCTCAGTAGCTTGCCGGTCTCTCCCAGAGGGATGGAGCCTTACAGGTGCTCCCAGTCTACTGAATGCAAGCTTTTGGTCGACTGGCATGTTTGCACGCTGACACACACACCTGCCTGTGTCTCTGGGCAGCACCTGTTGGTTCACTCTTCACCAGTTAGCACCATTGTCACCCCCTGCCACGATGAGGCAGTGAGCCATCGAGGGGATCACTGGCCTACTGACTACATATGTGGATTTTTTTTTGCATTTCCCTCATAGCTAATGATAATGAGCCTATTCTTATGTGTTTATTAAATATCTATGTTCAAAGAGAAGTATAACTATTCAAATCATTTCCCCAATTTTAATTGCTATTTGCCTTTTATTATTTTTAATTGTTTGGGTGTTTTTTCACATATTTTGCACTTAATGCCCCTCACTGTTTTCAGTGTTTCATTCATTCATTCACAGAGTTAACAATCACTTATCCATTCAACGAACATTTACCTAGTACTTAAGCAAAGACACTAAGATAAAGAGGAGCAAGATCAATCCGGTCCCAGCCACCCAGATAGGGTGCATGGGTGTAACTTAGTCCAAAGCTGCAGTAAAGCTGGTATTACACATCTCATCCTTCAGGCCCAGGCCCACCAGATGTGCTTCCATCTCTGTGGTGCAAGGAGTGACAGTCCAGGGAGCTAGAGCGATAGTACATTTGGGAGGGCATTTGTCTTGCACGCAGCCAACCTGGGTTCAATCCCCTGCACCCCATGTGGTCCTCCAAGCTTGGCAGGAGTGATCCCTGAATACAGAGCCAGGAGTAATTCCTGAGCACTGCTGAGTTTGGCCAAAAGAAATGGAGTAATATTATAGAGTTTTTGTGAAGATCGAAATCAGTGTCTGGCACTGTAGTACAGAAGTAAGATGAGTAATGTCAACTCATCTTAACCTAAACTTCATGTTCCATGATTTCAATTTAGTGTAGCAACTGCAGTTTCAATGTACCATGCACCATAACGTCTTTAAAGGGAAGCAGAAACCACATGTTCCTACTTTCATTGCAGCGCATGTTATAATTGCTCTGTTTTCTAACTGGTTGCTTTTGGTCATCTCTTCCTGTGCCCCATTGATAAACTACACTTTATCTTAGTTTGGATGCATAGGGGAAATATATCAAGGGCTTGGTATTTTTTTAGGGACTGGAATGTACACTTCTCTGATATAAGACTGAGGATGCATGTATCATATACATATGAACAAGACTGAGATCTTATTATTATAATGCTCTGATTCTGCCTAAAGTCATCCAGTTAACTATGGCCACAGAAATACTGCAAAACACACACATGTAGACACCATTTTCAGAGATACAAATATTCTGGCCCATGAATTTGTGGATTAGCCAAGGCAGCTCTGCCCCAGAAAGTTCCAGAGAGGTTGTCTTCCAGCCTGTACCTTGGACCTCACCTGCTAACATCCAGGACCTGGTCACAGAGCCCCAGAAACCATTTTATGGCAGGAACCACCAAGTCATGTGACTTTGGTGAGTGGGGGTGCAGCTGGGAAAGGAGTAGAAAACTTAAGGTAGCTTTTGTCTTTTGTTTGTTTGGGGGCCATACTGAGAGATGATCAGGGATTTACTCCTGCCTCTGCACTCAGAAATTACTCCTGGCAGTGCTCTGGGGACCATATGGGATGCCAGGGATCAAACCAGGTCAGTCACATGCAAGGCAAATGCACTCCCAACAGTGTTATCACTCCAGCCTCTCCCCATCTTTTTGTTGTTGTTGTTTTGGAATCACACCCAGCGATGCTCAGGAAATACTCTTGGCACAGCACTCAGGAGTCAGGAGTTACTCCCAAGTGTATTCAAGGGACCATGTGGGATACTGGGGATAGAACCCTGGTTGGCCGCATGCAAGGCAAATGCCCTACCTACTGTATTATCTCTCTGGTCCTGAATCCATCTTTGTCAACTTACCATTTTGCAGGGATGGTGGGGGACAAAACCACAGCATTGGCCTATAGTAGGCAAAAGTGCAATGAGAAGAATAAAATTAATCTTCGTCTACAGTGACTGGTGCTGAACACTATCTAAATTCTGTTTGTTCTTACAACTCTCTTTTTTTTTTTTTGCTTTTTGGGTCATGCCTGGCGATGCACAGGGGTTACTCCTGGCTCTGCACTCAGGAATTACCCCCCGGAGGTGCTCAGGGAACCATATGGGATGCTGGGAATCGAACCCAGGTCAGCTGCGTGCAAGAGAAACACCTTACCCGCTGTGCTATTTCTCCATCCCTGTCCTTACAACTCTTAAATGAAATATCTGCTACAATCAATGTTCATTTTTCTATTTCAAGACCAGAGATGGCATGATTTACCCATGACTTTGCAAATATCTGCTCTCTCTCTCTCTCTCTCTCTCTCTCTCTCTCTCTCTCTCTCTCTCTCTCTCTCTCTCTCTCTCTCTCTCTTCTCTCCTCTCTCTCTTCCTCTCTCTTTCTCTCTCTCTCTCTCAGTGAACCCCTGATCTCAGGTCACCAGGAAGCATGAGACTAGCCATACCCGAAAGAGGACACAGTGGTTCTGATTTCCAAGAAAGAGAATCCTTATTTCCTCCTTATTACCACCTTAGTAGACTTCAAAGCAGATTAGAGACCTTGCCAATTCTCTCCTGCCTCCCATGATAAGGAGGCTAGAGTTGAGAGAGAGGTAACCCCAGTTTGTGAGTTGAGGGTAAAACTGGGATTGGAGCCTTATCTCTGGGCCCCCCAGGGTCTTTTCCACCTTCCTTCTCTACGCTTAGGCTCAGGGCCTTGATCCCTGTCTAAATGCAAATTTCCCTGGGTGGCAGCTTTCACTGACTATTTTACTTAAAGGCAATGGATGGATGGTGCAAAGTGAAGCCTGCAAGCTGTTTAAGGGCTGAGAAATAGCTCTGCCCACCTCTTGCTGTGAACCTGGTTGGCCTACCTACTGACCTAAGGACCGTCATCATCAGAACTCAGGGACAGATGTGAGCATAGCCAGGGTATAAACTCACCAGGGGTGGGTAACCCTAGAGATGCTTCGTGGATATTTTTTCTCATCCAACAGTGATTTTTTAAACAAAAGCTTGCCCTGGGACCACAGCACTTATTGGGGGGCAAGGGAAAGATAAGAACCACTTCTGATCCTGGGGCCAATGACTTCCTTCCATGCATTTAGTATTTGGATTTTTCTTGCCTGTTGAACACACAGCCCATGTGAACTTCCAAATAAGCCTTGAAAAGTAGCCCCATGTGCTCATGACCAAGGCATCGACAAAAAAAAAAAAAAAAAACTACTTAGAAAAATAACACTGCGACTCATTGATTTTTGCCTTCCCCTTTAATTACAGGGCAGGAAATATTTGGTTAAGAGATCGCTGCTTATGCTATCAACATGAATACCAAAATCAGGGAGGCTGGGTGGTGGTGGGGGGGTCATTCTTCTTTTTGATGTTCCTCTTCCTTCTAGAATAGTATCACTTTTTCTTGTCTCATTTGTAATATAATAACAAAATAAGTGATAAGATTTAATTGTCTCTTGACAAAAAAAAAGAGCTTTTTAAAGATGTATTCTGTAACTGTAATACACAACATATTTAGAGCTTATGATAAGCAATTTTCTTTCCGGAGGAAGTTTTTCAAGGGAAGGGGGAGAAAAGTGACTCTAAAGGTAATTTCAGCAGCAAAGTAGATTAAATATCCACCATATTAGTCACAGAGCATTAGGTGGAATTGAATTGACGGGACAGAGGTCAAAGAGTGGCTGAAATTTTTAGCCCACCAGAGGAGAAATAAAATCCAACCATACTTAAAATCATTAACTTTAAACCCTTTGATATGAGATCCAAAACCTCACAGCTCAGAGCAAGAACTTCCAAACTCCATGCCTGACAAAGCAATAAATCCTCTCAAGGGAGCTACAGTCTGTGAAACACTTTAAATGGAGTAGAAAGTAAAAGAAGGGGTGTTTTCAGGTTCCTTGGAAGAAGATCTATTTTCATGAGATTTATTAAAGTAACTGAATTCTAGGGTCTCCACAGCCCTGACATTCAGGGCTTTCTTGGGCAGGAATCCTTGAACACCTGAATGAGTTATGCACTAAGATCTGGTGGATTTCTGGAGAGAAAAGCAAATCTAAAATCTGGGAACTCTCTCCTATCTGTTTCTCAAGATTAGAGTTGGTTGTGTTGTAACTTGGTTTTCATAACAAATGGGTCTGCAAAAGTGAGATATTCAAGCGTGAATGATGTTCAGGAAGGAAATGGGGTTGAACCTGGGCTAAAGATCCATATTAGAACAGCACAGTCTTGGGGCTGGAGCTATAGTGTAGTGGGCCCTTGCCTTGCACTCGGCCCTCAAGGGTTCGATTCCCAGCATCCCACATAGTCTCCCAAGCACTGCCAGGAATAATACCTGAATGCATGAGTCAGGAGTAACCCTGTGTGGTGCCAAGTGTAACCCAAAACGAGAAAAACAAAAGAACAGCACAGCCTCAAGACAAGGATAGTTTAGGGGCTGGAGTGATAATACAACAGGGAGGTGTTTGCCTTACATGCAACAGACCAGGGTTCGATTCCCAGCATTCCATAGGAGCCCCCGAGCATTGCCAGGAGTAATTACTGAGTGTAGAGCCAGGAATAATCCCTGAGCATTACTGGGCATGACCCCAAAAAAGTCCCCCCCAAAAGGGACAAGTATAGTTTATGCTCAATTTACCCTTCCCAACACCCCCAAACTCACCATTCATTTGTTTAGTTTCCAAGAAAACATGAAATGTGTCTCAGAGGATCAGTCCCCAAAGAGATTTTATTATTCATGCACCTCCCCTTTTCCTCATTGGTGTCCCCCTATAAAAAAAAAACTCTTCTCGAGATTGTGCAGTCTGACGGTGCTCCAAAAACCTTATGGGATGTTGGGGACTGAACTGGGTCAGTCGAATGCAAGGCAAGGGCCCTCCTCGAGTTCTATCACTCCAGGCTTGCAACTGGACCTTTTGAGGTGGGAGCATGAAGTTAATCTTGAACTTAGAAACCGACTTCCAGAAAGGACTCCAGAGTGAACCAGGCTTCATCATAATGTGATAGACCAGAGAAACACCGTGTGAGGTTCAGTCATTTCTGGATAAGAGACTCTGGGGAATCAAAGATAAATGGAGCTTGAACTGTGTCTGTTCTTTCTCCACTGACTCTACTTTTCCTCCTCATTATTACACGTGCTAAATTTTGTATCCATCAATGCACAACACTGATTGGTTTATTTATTGTTTTTTAACTTCTGTTATGGCTATGAGCCATGCATCTTTAAAGAATGAGCACTGTAGCACTGTCCTCCCATTGTTCATAGATTTGCTCAAGTGGGCACCAGTAACGTCTCCATTGTTTTTGGCATATCGAATACACCACGGGTAGCTTGCCAGGCTCTGCCGTGCAGGCGGAATACTGAGATGTTCTCTTTATTTGCTTTTGTTTTGGAGTAACACCCAGTGATGCCCACAGCTCTGCACTCAGGAATCATGCCTGTTGGAACTTAAGAGACCCTATGGAATACCAGGGATCAAACCCCGGTTGGCCATGTGCAAGACAAGCAAGGCAAGTGCATCACCCATTGTACATGTTGTGACCATGGTTCTGGTCCCCACCCCAAGATGTTGTTTTCAGTGGTGGTTATGAGTAAGATCAGAGCTAGTTAGAGGACGAGGGAAGAACTGGCTTGTAATTATAAATGTATTTATGACTACACTAGATATGTTTTGGCTTCTGAGAAAGTGGGTTATCTATGGAATTTCCTCAGTATACAGACAAATAAGTGTAATGTTTTAAAAAAAAACTGTGTTTGGTTAAAAAATAAGGTGTGTGTTCTGGGGGTTGAAGAGATAGAACAGCAGGTCGGTTGCTTCCCTTGCACATGGCTAACCTGGGTTTGACCTCAGGACCCACTTTGATCCACTGGCCACCCCCAGGAGAAATCCAAGTGCAGAACCGAGAGTAAGCCCTGAGCATAGCTGGGTGTGACTTAGAAACCAGAAAAGATATATTTTTTGTTCATGAGCATTTGACAAAATAAGGGGACACTGCACAGAGGAGTTGGAACGGTGACAGAGGATACCCAGAAGGGCTCAGCTGTCCTCAGATAGACCAAAGGGGCATCTCTAGCTCTTGACATTGGGCTGAACCAGGTACATCATTATTGGGTGGCATTGACAGGGGTAAAATATGAGTCCCCTCAAAGTCTGGTGACATCAGTGGTGTCACCTTTTGGTGACAAGTCTCCAAAAGCCATATCAGATGACAAACAGGGAGATAGAGCATATATAGATGTTATGCAGAGAGCTTTTGAAAGAAGGCTCGGTGGTTTGGATCTGTGCTCAGGGCTCACTCCCAGCTCTGTGCTCAGAGATCACTCTTTGGCTCTTTGCTCAGGGCCGACTCCTGACTCTGTGCTCAGGGATTGGCAGACCATATTCAGTGCCAGGGAATGAACCCCAGTAGGATGCATGTCAAGGCAAGTGCCTTATCTGATATACTATCTCTTTAGTTCTGTTTTCGTTTTTTTTTAAACATAGGAATGCATGACTCACGTTTCAAACTCAGCACACGTGAAAATAAGTCAGATGATCCCCTTGTCACTGACTCTCAACCCCCAATTCTCTTACCTGCAGTGATTTTGGTTCTCCTTTGTCGCTAGGTGACCTTTATTGTTGGATCCTCCCCAAAAGAGCTCAGGAGGTGCAGAGCATGTATTGGTGGTTCTCAGCTCCACCATAATGATCATTTAGAGATGTCACATGCATAAAACATGTGAAAATTGATGTGTTTAAAAATGAATCACACCACTATGTCTAGGCTGCCAGCACTGCAATGCACTACCTGGATGCCCCAGCATCACTCTTCGTCTGCCCCTGGTTATCCTAGACACTGCAGTGCCCAAACAGCATCACATCCGCAGGGTTTTCTGTTGTACTGCTAGCCTGAGCATCTCACACGAGTCCACTGGGCCTCCTGCCTGAGTAGCACTTGGGAGGCGCAAAAGAGAATAAACAAAAAGTGACCGTTGGACAAAACAAAATAAGAACTGAGTGGCTGTGTTGAGGATCTCAAAATTCAGATTAATAATGTCAACACTGATAGTGGTGAAGGGATGGGTGTTGGGATATTGTATGATTGAAACCCAGTCACAAAGAACTTTGTAGCTATGCATCTCGCAGTAGTTTAATAATAAAAAATGATAATGATGTCAGCACTCTGTGGCTCTTCTCTGATGAGACTTTTAAAAGAAGATCTTTTTTTCTTGTATCTACACATTTATTTTTTAATTTTCTTATTTATTTCAATTGAATCACAGTTAAAAAGTTGTTCATGATTGGGTTATGAGGAGAGCGACAGATATAGAATGACTGCATTTATTTGTGGGATATAAAAAAATATAGAATGAGACTAATATTTAAGTCCGGGTAAACAGAGGCCAGGAGACTGGTCAATGGTTGGAAGCTTGCCACAAGTGTGTGGGGGGCAGAGGGCAGTTAGAACAGAGAAGGAATCAGTATGCCAACAATAGTAATGATAACTCTAGAAAAATTATCTTTTACCTCCTGTTTTAATCGTCTTTTTAAAATAAATTTTAAATAATTTTTAAAATAAATGCTTCATGTAAACATTGCAATTTACAACGTTGTTCATCACACAGTCTTCATGGGCTTCAATGTTCTAACACCAGTCACAACACTAGAGTGACCTTCCCTCCACCAACTGTCCCCATTTTCTAAACCGCCCCCCAAGCCTGCCCCCTTAGCAGGCACACAACAGTTTGTTTCATGTTGCCTATTACAATTAAATGAAATAATTTGATAAAGGAATTATCAAAAATAATCCAGTAAAAGAAAATTTCTGAAAATTATTATATCTGACCACATGGTTGTTCAGTCCTTGTCTGAGGATTTACTGAGCTAGTTGTTGCTAGCTGAGCCTCCTGTGTTGTTGTTTTTGTGTGGTGAGTTTAGTTGGCTTCTGTGTTACTTTCCCATGTACTTTGGTATATGCCTACTGGAATTTCAGTACGGAGGGATTTGAAAGGGATGCACGGCCGAGTATGCAGCGTCATGGTCCAGAGACTTCAGGACCTATAGAATTGATAACACCCACCTCACACAGCCTCCGCCCTGTCAGCTCAGCAGCCCAGTTCTTCTGCCTCTTTTATGTTTTCAGAAATAGGAAATGGTGTCTTTCCAAAAAAGTTGGCCATGCTTTCTTTGCAATACAAGTTTTTATTTCATTCCCTGCCCCTCCCTTTTCTTCTGTTAGTGGCCATTGTTGTAATGACTGGTGGCTGGTGGGACACACACACACACACACATACACACACACACACACACACACACACACACTTGTCCTTGGTGCTTACCTGAGGTTGGAAGCTTTTTGTGGCGATGCTTTTTGTGGCAATGCTTACACACAAACCTTGGTCATCCTCATTTAGGGTTTTTTCAGGTTTGGGGGCCACAACCAGCAGTGCTCAGGTTTACTCCTGGCTCTGTGCTCAGGCATCACTCCTAGGGGGCCCATATGGGATGCTGGGGTTGAATCTGGGTCAGCTGGGTGAAGGCAACCACCCTACCCGCTGTACTGCCTCTCTGACTCCAGCACATTCATTTAGTTTTGGTGCTCTGAGCACTTACTGGTCAACATTCGCTGTGGTCCTCACATGAGTACTTACCAGAAACTGCCTGACCACAGGTGGAACTCACACGTTTTTTAATTTTCTGGCCAGGCACCTGAGCCTGCACACCCTGTTAGAGTGCTGGGAATCCTAGACAGCAGAGTCTTGGGGCCATGGTGAACACACCTGGGTGTCAACTGGGGTTCGAATTAGTGACCTCATGCTTGGAAGATAATTATTTTTAGCTACAAAGTTATCCCCCAGGATCCCAATAAAAAAAAATTTTTTTCTTGAGCAAAAGTTATTGAATATCTTTTCACTTTTACATCTGCTGAGGATTATTACACAGAGAACAACACAATCCAAAGATAGCCCCTCCCTCCACACAGAAATTTTTCCTCTATGGGTGAATTCCAGGCCTAAGAGCTTTCCATAAGGTCATCAGCAGTTGTCAATGTGACCCCAGTCACTGTCCCACATAGGCACTGGCATGTCTTTAGTATTCACAGTGAATCTTGAAACTGGTTTTGAGGTAATAGCATCAGAAAATATACACAGCTTCATTTTTCACACAGTATGGGAGATTTCCCTAGCCTTATATTAGTTTACAGGAACATAAATTTGTATCTGAAGAAAGAAAAACATTCGCAATCAAAACATTCCCGGTATCCCTTAAAGAGGAGTTTAAGAACAATGTTTAATAAATATTGTGTGCGACTGCCTTAACGAGAGAACCACATCCTGTGATACACAATTCTCTAAAGAACACCATTTACTCCATACACAAAGCACCCAAGTTAGAACTTGACGTGGCCTCGCGTAAAATTAGCTCTACTCCAAATCCCAGACCATATCCACGCACCAACTAATTATTTCCCTGTTTGTTTGCATGGTATCATTAGTGTCAATCTCATTGTGCTCTTTTATAGGTACCTTCACATGTTCCTACAATCTGATAGTATCTGGTACAGCCACTTATGAGGCTGCTTCCAAAGTAGTTTCTAACAAGCCCAGGCGGGCACTCAATGAACCGATTATAGGGGCTTCCAGAGACTTTGGGGATCCCGTCTCTGCCCCTCTTTCAAGTTCAGAAGATGATTTAAATGGCTGGGCTGTCCACCTATGAGTTAAACTGACACATTGTGGGGTCGAGAGATAGGACAGTGGGTCAGGCTTGCACATGGTCAACCCATATTTGATCCTGGCATCTCATATGGTCCTCTAGCCCACCAGAAGTGATTTCTGAGTGCAGGGCCAGGAATTACCTCTGAGCACTGCCAGGTGTGGAGCAAAATAAAACAAACAAAGAAAAAAAGATGCATCTTGTTTAGAAAGTGTTGAGCAAGAGGAATGGGGGATGGGAGGTACGGGGGACTTGAGGTGGCTGTCAGGACACTGAGAGGTCCTTCAGGTAGCATCTTTGGCTGCTTATGTAATATCCGGGTTGTCCTCAAATTTTGGGCCATTAAATTCTCATTGTCATACTTCCTTTTTATTCCTTTATTTAATAACTGTGATTTATATTTATTGATAGTTGAGTTTATGAAATATAATATACTAGCACAATCCCCCATAAATGTTCCCAAGTTCCCTTCTGCCCCATTCTAGCCTGTCACCTTGACAGGCACTTGTTAAAGTTTGGTGGTTGTGGGGCTGGAGCCATAGTGCAAGGGATACAAGATGCTTACCTTGTACACCGCCAACCCAGATTTGATTCCTGGAACCCTATATGATCCCCAAAGCCCACGAGAGTGATCCTGAAGTTCAGAGCCAGGATCAAGCCCTGAGCACAGTCGGGTTTGGCCCAAGAACCACATAAATAAAGTTTTGTGGTTGTAGTTTAGATCTCGTGTTTTCAGTGTTGTTGAGTGTGTAATTTGGGTGTACATCTATGTCAATACCCACATTGCTAATGGACCCAAGGCCCCTGATCTTCTTCCTCACCTTCTTCCTCCCCTCTAAATTTCTTTTCTTCTCTCTCCTCCTCCCTGTCCTCTGGGGTCAAAAATGACCTAGGCACCCGCCTTTTATTACATTGCATTCCTTCATCCAGTTTTTCTGCATACCGCAGGTAAGTGAGATCATCCTGTGTTTTTTGTTCTTCTGGCTTACTTCACTCAACATGAGATCTTCCAGTTCCCTCCAGGTTGTGGCCAATTGCAAGATATCATCATTCCTGGAAGATGTATATTATTCCATCGTTGTCTACATGCCACACCTCTATGGACTCATAGGTTGACATATTCAGTTTTCAAATTTCAAAATTCTACGGGCAAATAACTCTCTTCCAGAATCTGCGGCAGAGACCATTGTGGGACTCAAAAAACAGAATCTTATCCCTAGGAACATTTTTAAGTCCCCTTCTTGCCCTCCTTTCATTGTTAAGATGTTAGTTGTGAATGATCACACATACACACACATGTACACACCTAGCAGTGGTGCTTACCAACACTTTCTCCTCTTGAGTTACACTCTTCAGAACATTCTGATTATAGTGCTCACTTGGGGGAGTCACTGCGGTGTTTACTCACATGTTCTCTGGGGGCCATGCTTCCGCGCCTAGGTGGGCACACATCATTTTTAGTGGTGTCACATGCTGGAGTCACACCCTCTAGTTGTAGTGCTCCCACACCCATGGTTGTCTGTGATGCTGTCAGAGATTATGACACCCATGATCACACACAGCACAGCTGTCAGGCTCAAACAGCAGAACTGCTACTGGATCAAGTTTTGTGCTTGTTGGAGCGCCAGGAAACAAACTCAAGACCTAATGCTCGCATGACAGTTACTCTAAACTACTGAACTTTTCCTCTAAGACCCCTAGAAACATATTTTGATAGAAACAAGTAGAGTCTGAATGACAGTGCAACCTCCCTAAAAATGCAGTCAAGCCCCTCAATAATGATCTACTCTTTCCTCTGCCCCTTCTAGCATTCTAGTCCCAAGTTGATGATTTCTTTGTGCTTTTTTGTGCATCAGTCCTCTGTAAAATGGCCATAAAAATGCTTTGAGGACTAAGTGTTGTATTGAACTTGCTTGTTTTGCTCAGGTTTCTTATTAGTGGTGACTATTACCAGCTCATCAAGGGCACCAGTGGAGTCTCTATATTTGTGTATATCTGTATCTTCCTCACTGTTCACCAGAGACCAAGGTGAATCGTGGGCATGAAATGAAATGCACATTGAAATGGTTGGAAATGATCACACTGGACAAGAACTGAGTGTTAAAAGTAGGTTAAGAGATGTACATGATAACCTTTCACGTTCTATATTGTAACCCATAATGCCCAAAAGGGTAGAGAGAGAGGTGGGGGAGAGGAGAGAGAGAGAAAGAAGAAAAGGGAGGAAGAAGGAGAGTGATGAGGGAAACTGGGGACACTGGTGCTGGGTAATGTACACTGCAGGAGGAATGGGTGTTGGAATACTGTTTGATTGAAATTAATCATGAACAACTTTGTAATGGACAATCTCACAGTGGGGCTGGAGCGATAGCACAGGGGGCTAGGGCGTTTGCCTTGCACGAGGTCAATCCGGGTTCAATTCCTCCATCCCCCTCTGAGAGCCCTACAAGCTACCAAGAGTATCCCGCCCCCACGGCAGAGCCTGGCAAGCTACCCGTGGTGTATTCAATATGCCAAAAAAACAACAAGTCTCACAATGGAGACATTACTGGTGCCCGCTGGAGCAAATAGATGAGCAATGGGATGACAGGGATACAGTGATCTCACAGTGATTCAATTAAAAAAAATAAAAAATAAAAAGTAAATGCAAACTTCCCAGTGTGTTCACACTATTATTGCTTCCAAAAAAATAATAATAACAAGAAAAAAAAAGTAGTCATGATTATTTTTTCCTGTCTAGCAATGTACTGAAATATTACTTGAGGATACTTCTTCCTATATTTCTCCACCACTGTGACTTCAGAGATTCACATAGGGTCAGCCCAAGCCTCAAGGGTTTTTTGTTTTGGTTTGGTTTTGTTCTTTTGTCTCTTTTTGTAGCATTGAAAACATGTACATATGCGATTTGGGGTAAAAGACTGAACCCAAATTTCCAACCTGGAATCTCACTGTATGAGTCTGTCTGTAGGTATGTGCCTTTGCATCTGAACTGTTTTGTTTTGGTTTTGAGCCACACCTGGAGTTGCTCAGGGCTTACTTCAGGCTCTGCATTCAGGAATCTCTCCAGGCAGGATGGGACACCCAGCCCCAGTATTTCCTGCTGGTGTGTTTGCATCAGAATTTAAGGGCTGGAGCGATAGCACAGCGGGTAGAGTGTTTGCCTTGCACGCAACTGACCCAGGTTCAATTCCTCCGTCCCTCTCAGAGAGCCCAATAAGCTACCAAGAGTATCTGCCCCAAAGGCAGAGCCTGGCAAACTACCTGCAGCATATTTGATATGCCAAAAAGCAGTAACAAGTTTCACAATAGAGACGTTACTGGTGCCTGCTCCAGCAAATTGATGAGTAACAGGATGACAGTGACAATGATACAGTGATACCCATTCAGTGACTGGTCTCTCACCTGTAGCTCACAAATTCAGATGTATTTGCATTTTAATTTGAACTCCTTTAGACTTTCAGCGATGAGTCTGTTGACCTGCTTCTTCACCTGTTGCCCCCAAGGGCACAGAATCAGCTGTCAGTTCAAGAGGTCCTTAGATTGGATGCATGTTCCAAAGTTGAGGAAAGTGAGACAGCAGAGGGATGGGAGATAGAAAGTACTGGAAGCTCAGGAGCTTTTTAGGTTGAATGTCCCAGACTTGAGTGCTCACAGACATTACTTGAGGCTAAATGAGTCCTAGTGTTGGCTGGGGGGCTGCCTTGTGGTGGTGTGGAATCTCGGGGGACCCCCATCTCCTTCATGATTACCCCCCACCCCCGCATGATGTAAGTCCAACCCCAGAACCACAGGCCTAAGGTGATGTTAGGGGACATATGACAGCACTCTGGAGTGACCCAATGGGCAGGCAGGTGAGGAGAACCCAGGCCTGCGTGCTAGTTCATCTTGGAACAATTCAGCACGATCTTCAAGTCAACAGAATGACTTCCAGGTGAGGTGAGATGAGCAAAAAGAACGAGAAGTTGGTGGCTGGAGAGAAAGTACCGCAGGTAGCAGCACTCTTGCCTTGCACACGACCAACCCAGGTTCAATCCCATATCCTATGTGGTCTCCTGAGCATTGCCAGGAGTAATTTCTGAGCACAGAGCTAGGAAGAACCCCTGAGCATCACTCAGTGTGGCCCAAAAACCACACAAAAAGAATGAGAAGTTAGGTGTGGAAAGGTGTAGGGAACAGGCTTGTGCCTTGCATGCACAGGGATTTGTGTTCAGTGCTGGACCCTGCATGGTCTCCACCCCAGCATCATCAGGGCTAGCTTAACTAGCCTGGCTAACTGGGCATCACCAGAAGTCACCTCCAGCCCCACTGAGCACTACTTGGGAGTACCCCTCCACACCAATTAGAAGAAAAGAAATGAAAGCAGTCTTAGGAGGTCTCTCAAGTAGCTCGTTCCAATTGCCTTTTAAAGGGATGAAGCAGAGTTGATGCTGACTGGAAGAGGATAAATGTTTCCTTGTAATGGGAGAATGCTCTGTGTGTGTGTGTGTGTGTGTGTGTGTGTGTGTGTATTAGGCACCATTTTATAAGTGGAACCTGGAATATCGGCCATGTAAGAGGTTTTCCCTGTCTAGAGTGGTATCCTCAGAGCAACTGGCCAGTGACCTTGATCTTTTGAGTATGAAAAATGAGAATATAGGTGCATTCTAAGCCAAAGATAAATTTCCTGGTTTATCTCAGACCCAACCAGAAATTCCATCTTTCTTTGTCATCGGTGCTTGTGAAGACTTTGCAATTTGGACTGTGACAGAGGCTGAGATTAGACACTCTGACTCCTGCTCCCTCCATTTATTTCACTGACTTGGTCTGAAGATGAATCTAAGCAGTAGCGCTGTTTTGGAGGTGAAGGGGTTGGGTTGTTTTGTTTTGTTTTGTTTTGTTTGGCTTCCTGGGGTAAATGAAATTGCTGAGAGTTTGCTGTTGTTTTAAGTTTTGTTGGGAGATGAGGAACTCCCAAGTGGGGATTGCGGGCTCAGAGTGGTGCTCGAAGGACCTGGGGGCCCCACCAGCAACTCTCCAGCCATTCAATGTGAGGGCCCAAGAATGCCGGGGATAAATACTGGGGGCACCATATTATGCCAGGAACCCTATCCGGGTAGTGTATCAGTTGGACATAGACACTGAGTGCTACTAGTCTAATACTCAGTTCCAGTGAGGTTTTCTTTTTTTGTTGTTTGGTTTGATTTGGCTAAAGGGGCACATCCAGCGATTCCCCCTGGCTCCTGCACTCAGGAATCACTCCTCACCGTGCTCAGGGGACCACATGGAATGCTGAGGATTGAAGCAGGTTGGACACTTGCAAGGCAAATGCCCTGCCCTCTGTACTATCTCCCCAGTCACCCCCTATTCCTTACCCCCATCCATGAGGTTTTCTGTAGCATTGTCTGTAGCACTGTCGTCCCATTGTTCATCAATTTGCTCAAGCGGGCACCAGTAACATCTCCATTGTGAGACTTGTTGTTACTGTTTTTGGCATAATGAATATGCCAGGAGTAGCTTGCCAGGCTCTGCTGTGCGGGTGGGAGACTCTCTGTTGCTTGCCAGGATCTCCGAGAGAGGGATGGAGGAATCGAACCTGGGTTGGCTGTGTGCAAGGCAACTACGCTACCCGCTGTGCTAAAGCATCTCACAGACAAGATGACAGTCAGTCAGTGATACAAGGTTTGGGTGATGCTGCATGGTTACTTTGTCCATCAACACCACTAACATTAAAACTATCATAACTATTTTATCTAAACAATAATGTTAAACCAAATTATTTTTAAAATAATAGACCTTTCATTGAAGCTAACGGTATCTTCAAAGATGACTTGCCACTGACCAACCAAGTGGGAACAGAGATAAACTAATGGGACTATATTAAACTAGGAAGCTTCTGCACTGGAAAAGATGCAGTGACCAAAGTACAAAGACAATCTACGGAATGGGAAAGGATATTCACCCAATACCCATCTGATAAGGGGTTGATATCAAGAATATATAAGGCACTGGTTGAACTCTACAAGAAGAAAACATCCAACCCCATCAGAAAATGGGGCAAAGAAATGAACAGAAACTTTCTCAAAGAAGAAATACAAATAACAAAAAGGCACATGAAAAAATGCTCTTCATCACTAATCATCAGAGAGATGCAGATCAAAACAACTATGAGATACCACCTCACACCACAGAGACTGGAATACATCCAAAAGAACTAAAGCATCTGCTGTTGGCATGGATGTGGGGAGAAAGGGACTCTCCTACACTGCTGGCGGGAATGCTGACTGGTTCAGCACTTTTGGAAAACAGTATGGACGATTCTCAAAAAATTAGAAATTGAGCTCCCATTTGACCCAGCGATATCACTCCTGGGAATATACTCCGAAGAGGCAAAAAAAATATAGTCGAAATGACATCTGCACTTATATGTTCATTGCAGCACTATTTACAATAGCCAGAATCTGGAAAAAACACGAGTCCCTGAGAACAGATGACTGGTTAAAGAAACTTTGGTACATCTACACAATGGAATACTATGCAGCTGTTAGAAAAGATGAAGTCATGACCTTTGCATATAAGTGGATCAACATAGAGAGTATCATGCTAAATGAAATGAGTCGAAAAGAGAGAGACAGACATAGAAAGATTGCACTCATCTGTGGAATATAAAATAACAGGATGGGAGACAAGCACCCAAGAATAGTAGAGGTAAGTACCAGGAGTTTGGCTCCATGGCTTGGAAGCTGGCCTCACACGCTGGAGGAAAAGGCAGCTCAGATAGAGAAGGGTACACCAAGTAAAGTGTGGTTCAAGGACCCGCTGGGGATGGGAGATGCATGTTGAAAGTGGACTATGGATCAAACACGATGGCCACTCAATACCTCTATTGCAAACCACAACACCCCAAGAGAGAGAGAACAAAAATGAGTGCCCTGCCACAGAGGTAGGGTGAAGTGGGGGGTGGGATGGGGGGGTGGGAGGGATACTGGGATCATCGGTGGTGGAGAATGGGCACTGATGGAGGGATGGGTATTCGAGCATTGTATGGCTGAAACACAACCACGAAAAGTTGTAAGTCTACAACTGTACCTGACGGTGATTCACTATTAAAAATATATATATCAGATCATGTTACAAATAACCAGTTAAAGCCAAAATAGAATATTAGAAAATTGTTAAATATAAAACTGATGTAAATGAAAGTTTTCTAAGAGGCAAAATAAAATAAAATAAAATAAAACAATAAACCTTTGAGTCTTGCCAGGCTGATCATTGAGCATAGAGTCAGGAGTAAGCTTTTTTTAAAAAAATGTTTTATTAGAGAATCACTGTGATGTACATTACAAATTTATGACCTTTTGTATTTGCATTTTACTTATACAGTGATTGTTTACCCATCCCTCCACCAGTGCCCATTCACCTCCACCAATGATCCCAGTATCCCTTTCACCACCCCCACCCCATCCCCCACCACCCCACCCTGCCTCTGTGTCAGGGCATTCCTCTTTGTTCTCTCTCCTTGCAATAGAGGTATTGAGTGGTGTTGGATATCATTGGTTTGTCCTGCTCTCCTTGCAACTAGGAGCTTAGGTTTATCAGTCACACCCATCAAAGTGCTCCCGAGTCACTCCCATTCCTTTGTTTATCTGTAACCATTTCTACCAGTTTATCTGCTCTTCCCCTAATCAGACTCTGTTAATTTGTAAGGTCAGACCTTGCTAGGACAGTGTAAGTTAATATTGTCTTTAAGTTAATATTGTCTTTCTCCTCTCTTATGTCTTTAGAATAGTTTACCTTAAAACAATATCCTTTTTGTATGGACAAATAAAGACATTTATTAATATGCTTTGGTAACATGGAATTTAATTGGCTTCAAATATTATTCATTCCTGGGCATCTGCTTTCTTGACTTAAGCCTCAGCTGGCCTTGCTTCCTAGCACCATCAAAGCAGGGTCCCAACGGGGGACGAGACGGACCCAGGGCAAGCGGTGAGTTGTGTGCTACCTTGGCATCGAGATGGGCCTGGCCAAAGCGCCTAATGCTTAACTATATGTTAAGAGCTTGGTCATGGGCTGTCATGTAATGATCCAAAAGCAACGACGAGAGTAGGCCCTGCTAGGGCTAGGAAAGACTAATCTGGCCTGAGCGCTGTAGTCTGAGATCGAGGTGACCCCCGGAAAGCAATTCTATAAGCTTAATGCGTCTCTTGCTATGTCCTTACAAAATGATTTATAATATGAATACTTATAGTTAGTCGGACAAAGAGAGGAGAAACACACCCATGGAATTCCCCTCTTGGGCGGATGTCCAGCTGAGAGAGATTCTGTCCTAGTGAAAGCATTCCCCTAAGGGATAGAACTTTACCCCCAATGGATTGTAACCACACCTATGCATAAGCCCTGGCCTGCGGCATCCGGGGCAGATGTGGGGGGGGGGGGTTAAGGTAGCCGGATGAGGGGGCAGGGGGTGAGTGCTGAGTGCTGGCGAGTTCCAGTGGAAGCAGAGAGAGAGAATGAAGTAGGAGAGAGAGAGAATGAAGTAGGATGGGGGAGGAAGTAGCAGGAGAAGAATCAGAGGAAAATGGAGAAAGAAGTTTGAAATAAACTGCGGTGAGACCAACCATCTTGGCTCTGCTCCTTCCTTCACCTGCGCCTTTCTTTTTATTTTTGTGTTTTACACAGAGTGGCCATCATGTTTGGTCTATAGTCTACTTTCAGCTCGCATTTCCAACTCGAATGGGTCCTCCCAACATCCTCTATTTGGTGTTCCCTTCTCTATCTGAACTGCCTTTTCCCCTAGCATGTGAGGCCAGTTTCCAGGAGTAAGCTTTGAGCACCACAAGGTGTGGCCCAAACTCCACCTTCCCTTTCCTCCCCCAAAGAAAAGAAAGTGTCTCTTTTCATCTTTTCATCTTGTCATTTTGTTCGTAGAGCTATATGGACAATTGGTTGCAGATAGTGTGATGTAACTGAGGAGAAACAAAGTTTTGAATGCTTGAATGAAACATTGGAACATGATCCATTAAACAATTACCAAAGACTGCCCTAAGTTAATCTTGCAGTGGGTGGCAATGTTCTTTTGCTGCACTGGGACTGTATCTTTAAAATATAATTTCTTATGTGGCTTATGGAACAGAGTCATTTTTCCAAGTAAATCCATAAGAATTTGCTGCCTCTATTCCAAATAGCCACTATATAAAGCCAGAAACTGCTCCCAGCATCATGTAATCCCATCAACCACCAACATTCAGATACTATAAAACCAAGTTCCAGAAGAGAGTGACACAGAGTCTCTTGCCCCTGAGCCTGGCTGTTTTCACCAGGGTCCCTCAGAGGGGGCGGGTCGAGTTTCCTTCTCCGCCCCGAGCAGTGCCCCAGCAGTTGAAGACCTCCAGAACCCAGTCACAGCCATGCTCCACGTGTTCGGAGGAGCTTCACGCATGAAGGAACCGGCAGAGGAACCCAGGTGTGTGGGTCCCAGGGCTGAGATCTCCATGGCTGCTTGAATCAGAACTGGGCCTCTTCCACCCAGATTCTCCATTTTCCAGTAGCTCGGCAGTCACTGGCTAACCCCATCAACGTTCAACATCCAGAGACTATGAAACCAAGCTCCAGGAAGCAAGACATCTTATAGCCTAGTTCTCCTTCTCGGAGAATCTGGCAACCTACCAAGAGTTTCCTGCACACATGGGAGAGCCTGGCAAGCTCCCCATGGTGTATTCATATGCCAAATACAGTAACAATGATGGGTCTCATTCCCCTGGCCCTGAAGAGCCTCTAATGCGGCACCATTGGGAAGGACAAGTAAAGAAAGGCTGCTAAAATCTCATGGCTAAGATGAATGGAGACATTACTGGGCCTGCTCGAGCAAATTGATGATCAATGGGATGACAGTGATACAGTGATTCCAAGTAGCCATCCAGAGGTTTCTTTTCAGAGATTTTTAAAGGAAAGTGGAAATAATCCAAAGGAGCCAATAGGAGCTTTCTCTGTTTAGCATCATGAATAGAAATCAGTAGAAATGAGACTTCCATCTCTCTGATTGGGACACGGAATTCTGTGCGATTTGATTTGGGGTGACAGCAATTACCAAAGTACAACTCTGAAATCAACTCTTATCCGTGCTCATTTGGGTTCCGTATTCCCTCCTCCATAATACATTTCTGGGGACAGAACCATGGTCATCTCTAATTGCACCCACAGTTGCTTAATTACTAGAGTAATTGGTCACTTGTGTGCTCACAATCAGAGCAAATGCCTGATTTCCACTGCCAAAAGCAGGTGTAATTATTTGTTAGCGGAATTTCCACCTGAAATTAGATATGATATTCAGAATTACAGGTGCAAAAAAAGAAAAGCCTGAAATTTGGGCTGACTCCATCTCTCATTTGGATAAAGACAATGAGTAAGAGAGACAAATAAATAATGAGAATAATCTACATGCCCCTATGAAAGCTGTGCAGGAGAAAGAAAGAAAGAAAGAAAGAAAGAAAGAAAGAAAGAAAGAAAGAAAGAAAGAAAGAAAGAAAGAAAGAAAGAAAGAAAGAAAGAAAGAAAGAAAGAAAGAAAGAAAGAAAGAAAGAAAGAAAGAAAGAAAGAAAGAAAGAAAGAGAGAGAGAAAGAAAGAGAGAGAGAAAGAGAGAAAGGGAGAAAGGGAGAAAGGGAGAAAGGGAGAAAGGGAGAAAGAGAGAAAGAGAGAAAGGGAGAAAGGGAGAAAGGGAGAAAGAGAGAAAGGGAGAAAGGGAGAAAGAGAGAAAGGGAGAAAGGGAGAAAGGGAGAAAGGGAGAAAGAGAGAAAGGGAGAAAGGGAGAAAGGGAGAAAGGGAGAAAGGGAGAAAGAGAGAAAGGGAGAAAGGGAGAAAGGGAGAAAGGGAGAAAGAGAGAAAGAGAGAAAGGGAGAAAGGGAGAAAGGGAGAAAGGGAGAAAGAGAGAAAGAGAGAAAGAGAGAAAAAGAGAGAAAGAGAGAAAGAGAGAGAGAAAGAGAGAAAGAAAGAAAGAAAGAAAGAAAGAAAGAAAGAAAGAAAGAAAGAAAGAAAGAAAGAAAGAAAGAAAGAAAGAAAGAAAGAAAGAAAGAAAGAAAGAAAGAAAGAAAGAAAGAAAGAAAGAAAGAAAGAAAGAAAGAAAGAAAGAAGAAAAGAATGGCAATTGTACAAGTGCAGGGAGGTGGGGTGTGGGGAGAAGGGAGTGTAGAGAGAGGGAGAGAGATAGAGATGCAGGATCCGAGAAAGAAATAATGCCACCTTATCAAAATGTGCATGCTACCTCATCAAAGCAAGCCTGACTTGGAGCATCACCATCAGGATTGCAACAATGAAGAGTAAGAGATCAATTTCTTTTTTTTTTGCAGATAACAAGGGAGGAGGACGTCTAATACCCTTCTCTATTTTTCGTCCTTAAAAAACTACCCCCTCTGTGTCTGGAGACTCCCCCGGACCCTAGAGATACCCCAAGGGGCTGAAGGAGCCACTTCAAGTTTCTTGCCTTGTTTGGCAGAGAAACACAAAGTGTTGGTGAAGTATAAACAGCAAGCACTTTTTCTTTGGCCCACTCTGCAGTGCGAGGGACTAGTGTTGTTAGTTTATGTGAGAGAAAATAGCGTAGGCCTTCTGAAAAAAAAAAAAAAGTGGAATTGGATTAAGGCTTTTGTGCGAGCCTCAATGCAGAGGGGAATTAACAGGAGTTGTAGGCACTTAAAGGGGCCCTCACACTGCAGCTTATCCCAGATTTTGCACAATAAACATTTGAATATCAACAGTGTTTTGCAACTTGCAGCACTAATGTATAAACTTCTCCCTTTTGAAACTCCCAAATCCTTCCAAATGTCTGTAGCACCCTCTACATAAACATATAGGAGCTAGAGGAGAAAATGTCTCCTCCTGGCTGTTAAGTCTGCTGTTTAAAAAAGCTCTTTCTCTCTTTCTATCATCAGGATCTAGAAGGCTTTATAATGACGAGCTGGTTTAAGGACTTTAGATGCTCTATTTCATTTTAACCATTCAACTTTCTTTCAGACTTTGCATTCTGATGGGGGGAGTTGGGAGAGGGGGGCGGGGACCCCCGGCTAGGAACCAGGATGCACTTTGAATTCAGAACTGTTTGGGTCCAGATCTTTGTTGCTGTTGTTGTTGTTCTTTAAATACCAACATCCTAAAAGGTATTTTGATTTAGACGGCATCCTTAGGAAAATTTCAGAAAAGAACTCCAACTTAGGAGGGAGGAATAAAGAAACTGTTTTGTCTATTAAATTCTGCTGCCTGCTTCATTGAGAATCCACATGTGTGAACCAATTCCCATCCCAAACACGAATCTGATACCCAGTCATCCTGACTGAAAACAGTAGCCTGATTTTGTAGCAAGAGTGTCCAACATCAAACAGTCATTTGATGTTCCTTACATTAAGCAAGTTCTATTTTTTTCCCTTTAAGATTTCCAAACTCCCCAAAGTGAAATCAAAGTAATAATAGAGCCTGTGGGCTGGGGCTTGGGAGGGGTGGGGGGTGGAGGGAGAGGAGGGGGGAATCAGGCCGCCTTTAATTCCTCTCTCTTTTGAAATCGATCAGAAGACAGGCATAATATTTTGTTTTCTGAGAAAAGGATATTTGCTCCGGGTTGCTGGTATAATAGATTTTTTTCCCTTTCAATCTCTGAGCAATCTCTGCATTGCTGGCGCTTTATAAGGTCGGATGCTCTTAATTTTAGACTAAAGCAAACACTTAGGATGCAAGCACATTTTTCATCAAAATCTACATCAGCAGTTTATGGAACTTAATGAATAAACGGATCCCCTCTTTCCATTCCAGCATGTATTATCTTGAGACAGTGCTAAGCATCATCTGGCAGTAATGTATTCCATCCAATTGAAGAGTTTGCAGGGAAATAAAGCTACAGTGACCCAATAGAGAAGTAAAACACTTGTTAGAAATTATTATTATTATTATTATTATCATCATCATCATTATTATTATTTTGTAACTGTGTTCATTTCATGCCTGAAACGATGGTGGTAAAAATCTCATTGCACTTAGGGCGGGGGGTGTTAGGGAATGAAGACGTCACTACCCTGTCCAACTCTGAGGCATGTTGAAGCAGTTTGCCTATTGAATTTGATACAATGATGTGCAGATGAATAAAGTTATCTCCGGTACTGAATAGGATGGTGTCAGTGGGAGGGTAAGAGGGGAGGGAGGGGGGAGACCTGGAATCTGAAAAGAATTCTTTTTTTTTTCTTTTCCTTAAAAAAAAAAAAACTTGAAGGTCAGGGTCCAGCTGCCGGCCAAGAGTGGAACACAACAAAATGTGAGACCAGCCTAAATAAAGACAACTATAGACACCAGGCACACACATATTGCAAATGTTGCTTGCTGCAAGTAGCTAATGTATGAACATATATTTCTATAGGCAAAGAGATGCCGTCCCTTCCCTTTAGGGCTGTCTTAGGTACTGATGAAAACATAGAAACCATCAAGACCATCTGTAAAAATTACAGCTTTAATGAAACAGATGAAACAGTCCATCAAAGGTAGGAGAAAAGAAGAAATTCTAATGATTATGGCTTAATTCTAATAGATTATAATTATTATGATTGGTATGAACTAGTTTCTGACTGACATTCCATTTTCCCCCATTTAAGCTTTCATTTAAAAAAAAAAAAGCGGGAGGGGGGACCTGCAGCCACTAATTATTCTCTAGGATTTGCTGCTTAACTCAATACGAGGCCTTTAATCAAATAGATAAAAACCTTTTAACTGTGAATCATCACACAGATACACACTTTCCCTCTTCCTGTCCTGTTTTGTATTTGTTTGAAAAGTTCACATTTTTATTTCTGCTCATTCTAGTTCTGTGACACTGATCTGGAAGACTGGTGGGTGGTCAGGTAGATTAGAATGAAAAGATTGGGAATTTTATAGCAAATCAAGTAGACCTAATAAATGTTTTTGATTCTCAATATTGTTCAGTGCTGTTGTATGTTGAGTCCAGTGTCCCGGTGTTTCCCAGACACTTTTGTCAGATGCTCTCTTTCTGTACTCTCATAAGTTTTTAGAAGACAGGGAGGATAAGAAAAGGATTAAGGAATTAGAATACGGGTCGCATAGAGCTTGCTCAGAGTCTCATTATTTTTAAAAAAGTTTCTCTCTCATGTGACAGCTGTTTCGTCGCTGTGGAACTATGTCTGCTAAAAGTAACTTCAGAAATGCAAAATGTCCTCTACTTGTATAGATTGGTGTGAATTCTGTTTGAAGAGATTTTAGACATCACTTTACCAGGTTGGTATCCAAGTTGGAAACATGCTAAGTGAGCCTTGTGTGTCTGTACTTTCGATGAATAATGCACAACAGCAAATTCTTCAATTACTGTGACGCCAAATTAGAAAAATTCAAAATGAACAAAAATCCTTGTTTTTCTATATTTTCAACTCCAGGCTTTTGTAAGACCATAGGAAAAAACATGACCTTCACCACACAAACTAAGAGCATATATTTGAAAGAGATCATTTCATAGAGATTAAATGCCATGTGAGATTTGCAACCAAGACAAAAGTATCTTGCAAAATTGAAAAATAGAAAACTTCAATGAGAAACAGAAATTGCCAATAATGATACTAAACAACCTAAATGATCTCATCAGCCTGGTGACAATCTTACATACTTTCACACTTTATTAAAGTCATTTATCCAAGACCCCTTTTCTTCTATTAGGTAATGAAAAAAAGATCCCAGGAATAACCTACAGATTTAAATGAGTTAAGATATAGGATGGTGGTTCTGGACTTCCACAGGGATAAAATATGGGATGAGTCTCTTCATCATGGATGGTGCCATTAAGCTATTGACACCCTATTGTGTGGTGGAGAGAGATAAAATAGCCCAGGAGATTATTCAGAATGTGGGATTGCAAATGTATCCTAAAGCTATCTTTACAGAAAGGTTAGCTTCTCTCCTGTGGTCTTCTTGACTGCCATAAAGTGGCCGGGAGCTAGAGTAGGAAAAGGCAGGACGGGTGGCATGCTGTGTTTAATGCAACTCTTACCAACAACTAGCAGAGATTAAGAAGCTGGCTGGAAGATGTCAGTGGAGGTTTAAGGGCTCTGCTTTCTGAAGTTGTTCTGAGTTAATAATTAATGGGTATCTTTCTCTGATGGCTCTTTTATATTTAGATGCAGCTGCTGAAAATCAGCCACGAAGGAAACTTGATTTTATTTGCAACTAATTTTGACCTGGTTTAACAAATGTTTTTAGTAGCCTTCCTAATTTAGTCTTGATTTATCATGGAGATAGAATCCCTGAGTGGGAAAAAAAATGGTGTAAATTTTCAGGAAGTAGTGATAGCATTTGTTTTTATACATTTAGGTCATTCTAAGTTTTTGAATCTTTAGGATGGGCTGAATCCAAGTAACAGTTCAGTAGGGATGCTAATTTTGATGGAATATTCACAGAAGAGTTCTTATTATCCCGTAATAATTTATTCAGAGTTTTTTTTGCATGTAATGATGCGGATATTCCCTCCTAATGCTATATTTTTTAAGGCAAGAGGGAAAAATTGCATTTCCAGAAAACAAATCCAAAATGTCTTCTCTATACATAGAGTTGTCAAATTATGTGCAACAATTTGAGCAAACTGATATGGAAGATATAAATTGAGAATTAACTTGAAAATAAATCTGATGTTGAAGATACTCAAAGAAACTGTTGCTATAGGCTGCAGTGTAATTTTTCAGGATTTTTATTTGCACCAAATCAAATTTATCTCAGTATGATCTTTGAAACAAAACAGAAAATTTAATGTTTGTATATGTGCATTGAATATACTTTGGTAGGTCCACACTTAAAGTCATTTTAAATGTCTTTTTATGCCAAAATAATTCCTTTTGACTCATTTCCAATTTCTAATTATATGAATAATTATTTCCGAATCCCACAGTTCTCCTAAATGGCATCTCTTTTAATAATTGCAATTGATACTTCCATCAGTTAATATAGTGTCTTGCTTCAGCAAATAACTAAACATCTGTTGGTTGCATTTACTGTCACTGAGTAAATGATTTTACTTAAAAGAAATCATGTAAATTAGAGAGAAGAACAGAGCACACAATTTTCTCTTTTTCATTAGAAGGGAAACCAAAATTTCCTTTCCCTTAAGAGCTGTCTTTATACCTGAGGAAAATCATTTGCCTTCCTAGGTTTCTGTAATACAGTTAGGGAATAAGATTGAATTCCAGGAAAATAATATAAATTTTATTTGATTCAGGATATTTCTTAATATTCCAACTGTTGCTATTTAATTGGTTAAGTGGGATAGTAGAGATCTTTAATACTTGTTGGGATTTCTGTTTTATGTTTTTATGTTATGTCCTGCTGTTTACCTTTAGCCTTAGGTGTTAGGGAAAGATTTCTGTCCCTAATTTGCCACAAAAGAAGTAGATGCTTTTAACATTACTTTCCAGGGATTTCTTTTCCTGGGAGCATTTAAAAGTCTTTTGCTCAACCCTTTCTATTAGGTACAGATGGTGTCCTTTAAGAAAAAGAAAAAAAAACGCAAGTCTTCCTTATCTTTCTAAACAGGCTGTAATTGATAAAAAGAAAAAAAAAGCACCCATAGTTAGCCTGTTTCTGTATAACAGGTGTCAGATTCAAAAGTCAGAGCATACCGGGATCATAATATACTCCTTCCTGCCCTTACCTGTTTCCACTGAGAAGGTTAGCAAAGGAAACTGTTAGTGTCTTTTCCGATGTGTGATTCCACTTAAGTTGGACTTGACAATAACTCAGGCTGATGTGTCAAAAGATAAGGGAATGCTTTTTCTGAAAACTTCCAAAATACTAGAAGCCTGAACAAGAGGGCACAAAAAAAATCTCATAGTTATTTTAACCAGTGCAGTCAAGAATATTTAAAAATATCATTGAAAGAAGAAATAACAGAAGTTGCAGGTTTTTGTGGAGGGAAAAAAGGTTTTGCACATTATAGCAGTTAAATCGGTCTTACATACCTAATAAGAAAGTGTTTTGTGAAGAATAGTGTGGCGCTTTTTGCAAACCTTTTTATTGTTGTTGCTGGATAATCTCACCATCACACATTAGAAGACAGATATTTTCTCAAGATATTAATTTTATGACCAGTATTGCACAGATGATCATAAGCCTGTTTTATGATTCACTTTACCAATATTGGTACAACATTTTGTGCTTTATTTAGGAAAGGGAGGAGAAAAAAAACACCGGTGCCTTTTGGAGCAGTTTTTGCCATCCTGATTTGATTTTATTTAAATTCCTCTTTGGGCTAAAAATAGAAATTCCCCTTCCCACTGTTTTCGTCGAGATACACAATTTATGTCATCAGCAGTTTCTGTATTGTCATGTAAAAAAAATTTACATGACAGGTTAGAAAAATTATTTAAAAGAAATGCTTGACATCCAGGATTATTCAGGGAGAAAAAGGGCACAAATCTGAGTCTTTACCTTTTCTTCAATTAGTAACACACTAATCAACTGGTCACCTATATATCCTCAAGACGAGATCATAAAGCTATTTTAGTTTTCTCATTTCTGCTTACCATGGTTTTGAACGTTATTCTTACTGCTGATGATAATAACTTTACCTAAAATGTATAGGTGTCTCTAAATGCTACAGAGATTGAACAGATCAGCATTCAAATCTACACTGCATTCTCTTTCATCAAAATATAATTCAAAGACATAACCACTAAACTGAAGCTATCCACTCCATGGAAAAAGGAAAGGCTAAACCACATTCACACGGTTAGCTTCAAACTATGACAAGATTAAATATTGTTTTCTCTAAATTGATTTTATGTGTTCCTACTGTTTTTACCGGCTCCTTCACTCTCTACCCTTTGCTCAAAAGAACTCTACTGCTGGAATATTTGAAAATGAGAGAAAAACGCACCATTGTTCCAATGTAATAGATATTGTTTTAGAATGTTTGTCCTTGAGTTTAAAATAAAAGATATGTTAATAAGTGCCCTATTCAGACTTTGCTCTCTTACACTAAGAAGCTTGTTTTCATTTGATGAAAACTATTAATGCTAAAACAAAAATTGTTTTGAATTCATTTATAAAGGATACACACCTACCTCTTTAGTTAAAACCAGTGATCCATTAAGGCTTCCTAGCTTTTTTCCAAGCTGTAAGCATACTGAGTATTTAAGTATGAATAAGAGTGAAGGTGGGGGGTAGGTTTAGCTAAATAAAAGATTGCTTGATATCTTGGGGCTCTTTGAAGAGTTTTATAGGCTTAGAGTTCACAGTTTGAAAGAAGGACTTTTTCTAAAACTTTTATAGAGAGAGATTTGTTAACCTGCATTTCAATTATTGAATAATTAATTACTCTAATCATGTTAGTAAAAAAAAGTACAGAGTCGCCTAAGTTTAAGTCATAAAATGAAGTGATAGAGTTATTATTGAAATGATTTAAATTGTCTTTAGGATGGCAATGTTCTAATTTTTGGCATAAAATGATCACTTTACATAAAAAATAAGCATGTATTTGTTCTGAAATATTTATGTTTATCAATAAATTATAAGCTATCAAAATATTTTATGCAAGAAGACAGATATTTATATGTTGCAGTATATCAGCTTTGGGAATTTATTAATATTGTCACTCAAAGAAACTAAAGATGCTTACTTTATATGAAATTTTATAAGAAGACCTGATTGCTACATGTCTAGAAATTAAATTTGAAATAACAGAGTAGCCAAAAAAAAGATTTTATCTTCCAAAAAAAAACATTTAATGCAATTAACATGTGCCAAATACCCTATACAATTGAAGAAAAAAATGCCACTCTTTACTGAACTATTCTTTAAAAAACCTTATTCTCTATTTACTTGATAATGCTTAAGTCTTCAAAAGCATAAAGCAAATAAAATGGATTGAATCTAGAAGATTTCCATGAAATACTTTTACGAATGAAAATAAATAGAAGGCAAACAGAGTACACTTGTTCCAATATTGACACAAACCAATGAGAAACAGAAAATTCACTTTCATATGCTTCGAATTTCTGTTCCTCCAAGCAGAACCCTCAGCCACAGTAATTTTTAAGTGTAACCAACACTAAAATGCCAGACTTGTTACTAGTTCATTTCTTAAGCATGATACTAACTTGGAATGAATTCTGATGAAATTGTGCCTTTGAAATATCTTTTAGCACTTATTGAGCACCATTTATCTGTGCTCTGCATAAGTGGTCTAGAATATAAAAATAAATCCAATAGACTAATTCCAAATACGCCTGAATTTGGGGGAGTATATTTTACTTATTATGAACTATAGAAGCTAAAATACTACTAATGCATACTGTTCTGTAATAGATCACATTTTTAAAATCACAAATGATGGAAAATTAAATCTGTGAACCATTACTTTCTCTTTAAATCCTGCTATCACTTTGTGAAATATCTGGCACAGTCTATTAAATACATACAAGGAAAAGAGTTTCCAAAAATTAATTTATCTCTTCACTCTTATTTCCCTTCATATATATATATGTGTGTGTGTGTGTGTGTGTGTGTGTGTGTGTGTGTGTGTGTGTGTGTGTGTATAGTGGCTGAATCTTGTTATTTAAATTATAATTTTAAGAGTTTAACAAAATATGATAGAATGAAGATAGTACATTATTACTAGAATGTATCTAATTATGATAGTGCCTGTAAAATTTATAAAATTTGTATTTAACTTATTTGTATTTTTCCTTTACTATTTCCACAATCAAATAGAAATATGTCAAATCAATACTCTTTAAATATTAAAATACTGTCAATACTAAAAAGCAATTCAAGTTATACTAAATTAAAATAATGTTAAACTCTAGTTATAATACTTTAATGCCATTAAAATAAAATTTAAATATTTAATCAACTGCTTTCATTTTATTAATTTCTGTATAATTGTTTAAATGATTCATAAGAACTTAGGTTATAAAATACCAAAAACAATATTTTGAATTCATTTTCAATTTGGTATACCACTTAAGAGAGGAACATTTCTTAAAAATGAATTTTGGAAAAATTAGTGTGTGCTGACCATGAATTTAATTTAACAAAAAAATGCTTAATAAATAGCAATGAGAGAACAAAAACAGAGAATTGCCATTTCTTCTTAAAATTTCAATATCCAAAATAAAGAATTTATTGTTCATATTGAAATGTTATGATACCCATTTTAATTTTAAGAAACTTAAAAATAAATTTTATGAAAATATATTTTATGATACACTTTTTACTGTTCTCATATGCAAACTAAGATAACTGTTTCAATAAATTATTCAAATTAAGGCAGAAAAATCTTAAAATAATTTTAAGAAAATTTTAACTTACTATTATTTTAAGTCATTTCTATGCAAATTATATTGTTGTCTAAAAAGCTTAATCTTTAAAGGAATTTAACTCAGATTTATTTATAAGGGCGTTTGCTATTTATTTATAAACATTTGGAAATACTTTCAATTTTTAACCTGCAACAAGTAAAAGTAAAAATGTTGCTTGTAATTTTTTTGTAGTCATTGAAACAGGAGGTTGTCTCAAATCTATTTTTTGCTATATTTCATTTATTTGATTTCAGTGTTTTTTCTATATGTTCAAATACTATTGCAGATTGCAATAATTAAGTGGTTCCTTACGCTAAAGTCAATATGTTAAGAATTATAAAAATGTGCATTATGATTCATTAACTTTATATTTGTCAAAAATTAGCATAATAATATTTAACACTAAATCATAACCTTATTTATTGGTGCAGCTTCTAGTTGAATAAACTTCGCCCCCCAAAAACAAAAGCAAATTTTTTACCCTTTTTTTGAATTCGAAAGTCTTTTATAAACTAATGAATAAGAAAATCCTAGGGAAATAAAATAGTAATAGGGCCTGCCAGAAATCAAAAAGGCAATTTAATGAAGAGGAAAGCTTTCTGCATTAATAAAGAATACAAGATTTGGGGGTTATAATATAGTTGTTTTGAAAAACATTTTCTAGCATGTCATCCCAAATGCTCAGTGATTCAATAATGTTATGTATGTATGCATATTACATATGCTTATCTACACAATTTATGGAACATATGTAATAGTCTCTATTATATACATTTGCAATAGAGGCAGTTGAAATCTTTAAAGTGCAAAAATATTTTACATTTAACAAGAGTAAGTAAAGCTGGATGGAATCAATTTTCAGACATTTAACTGAGCTGAACTTAAAGGGTCTCGTAGTCATTGTACCTCTCTTTGGAGCTCATGATGAATAGATTTCCAAAGTAAAAAAAAAAAATTGAATTGAAAACACATCATTACTTGAGCTGAAGACTTTTCTGATTAATTTAGTTTACTGATTTGAAGCCTATTAAACAAGGAGAAAAGTTGGCTGTTTTCAAAGTACTGAAATAAAGATTATCATTATTTTGATGAGAACACCCTATGCTGTTAGGGCAATGTAATCAGAATGTTGAATTAAGTTAAGCTGTAGTCTGAAAAGAATAAACTGTATTCATCAGTAAATGTTCTTAATAGGAATCCTGAAAATATTTCATTATTCCTAATTCAATTAAGGGAACTTGAACAGTTAGCTATGGGTCTACAATCATATTCATGAATAAATTATCAGGAAACACATAAGAAATGGTACATACATAGGGACCTGATTTCAACCTGCACTTTTTTCCACACAGAAAAAAAGGCTTATTAACTTCATGACCACTCATCCTGAATACAGTCCTGTAACTTTCCAGTGTCATATTTCCAAGAGAAACCTGCTTAAAGCAACATGTTAATTAAACATTAATTTATAAATATTTATGCTGTTTTTATACTAGCCTGGAGTTCAATTATATTGGCCTTTTATATAAATAATGGATGTGCGGGCTTATCAATAAGTATACCTCAGGAACAGCGTCTAACATGGAAAGAATGCTTATGAACAAATGTTCTGTGTTCTTTTCACCTATGTCCAGAATTCACTGGGGGGAATAATACTACATTCCAAGCATTTTCTGCAGTTAATCTAGCACAATCCCAGCCCAGGATGGATCTAAATGGAAAGAAGTTATCAGTTTTACTAGAGGGTTCCTCTTCCTGATAGTACCCAAGAGTAGTTTGCTCACTCACCCAAAAAACGTTTACTCACTCACACATCTTCAAAGTAACTCTTCATACCAGTTACATTCTTTATCTGTGTAGTGTCATCTAGGGTTATAAGGATTTAGGAAGAAACTAGTGCAGAGTGAACATATTTCTCGTTATAAATAGGTAGAGAATTTTTGAAAATTCAGGTTTGAGTGCTGATCCTGTTGCAGGAACTGAACAGAATCTACAACCCCAGTCTTCTTGTCTTCACACAGTCTACAGCTACATGTGAATGCATAACAGCAATGAGAAGAAATTGCACAAATTGAATGCATGGCACAATCATTCTTTAAATATTTGTGGGTTTCATGTCTTGCTTCGTTTAACTTAAACTTGATTTCCTCCTTCTCTGTCTCTCTAATGAAATAGTAAGGGGGCTCTGATAGGCATGCAGGCAAAGGGTACCCATGCCACATGATGCATTTGGTACCCTTTCTGATACAATTGCTCTGAGTGGCAGTGCAGAGTGAAGGATAGCACATGTGCATGATCTGATGAGTTTGGCTCAACTGGGGGTAGTTCCTCGAGGCAGCTAAATTAAAAACCTCCCTGCAATTTTGATCTTAATCACCCCCTCCAAGGCTGTAATTGATGATGGTCACTTCACTCTTTCTTGCCTAGATTCAAATGTACAGTGTCCCTTTCCACCGTGCATTTATTAAATCCCTCCAAGAGAACTCAAATTGTACTGGGTAGATAGTCTTAGCAAAATAACATTAAGACCAAAGCATTTAGATTATGTGGCCAAGTCCTCTTTTAAAAAAAATCCCTATTCTGAATAAATGATCCTTAGAAAGAAAAAATGCCTAGATTTTAATTTTTTCAAATGCTTCTATAAAAACCCACATTGATCAAAGAACAAAGAATTCAATTGCCTTCATTGGACCTCGAAGCCAAGGAATTAATGAAGTCCTCTAAAAATCAAACCACACTCCAAACAATAAAATAAAACATTTGGAAACAAAGACCAAGCTAGATAAAACCAACTTATAAAAACAGTCCTATACATCAACATCTCTGATAGCACTCTTAAAATTCTCAATAAAACCAAAATCAATTACAGGTATTGTGCTAAGAGTGCTCTCTGTGTATTTCCCATTTTTAAAAGTATATCTATTTTTATTGATTTTTCTTAAAAACACCATGATTTACAAAATTTTCAAAATTATTCCTTATACAGTTTTCCAAGCATTTAACATTCCAACACCACCGTGTGATCTTCCCTCCACTGACATCCCCAGCTTCCCTCCCAATCCCAACCTGCCTCCTTTGGCACATAACAAAGTTTCTTTCTATTGCTTATTCCAACGAAACTTTAAAAACAGGCAAATACAACACTATACCTACAATGCAAACTACAACACCCAAAAGGAGAGAGAGAGAAAAAGGGAATGCCCTACCACAGAGGCGAGGTGGGATTGGGGGAGAGGGTTGGGGGGGCGGGAGGGATACTGGGATCATTGGTGGTGGAGAATGGGCACCGGTGGAGGGATGGGTACTCAATCATTGTATGACTGAAACATAAGCACAAACGTTTGTAAGTCTGTAACTGTACCTCATGGTGATTCATTTAAAATTTTTTTTAAAAAAGAATATCAACACTCAGTCCCAATAATTCTTTACTAAGTATTCATTCTAAAAATTTGCAAGTACTAGAAATAATGTTTAAGATAGTGGAAAGTAATAGAAACATCCTAACTGGTCTGTCATAGTGAATAGATCAAACAATTCAACTCAACTGGAAAAAAAAAACAGGCAAATAGAATGATCAGAAAATAAATCAGTTACGGCCAATTACTGTAAGGGCCAATTACAGGAAGGGATTTTGACCTATGTAGATAAGAAAATTAGAACCATTTAATACAATATTGAAAATGCCTACTCTCATTTACATCTATAAGTTTTCAAATCTGAAATTGAAAGTTATTAAATTTATTTTATACTCGGATCTTGTTATATATCTATTTTTTTAAAGCATGAGAGTATAATTATTAGGAGTTGCAGGCGAACTAAGGTGAACCAGAGATCTAAATCCCAGGGCAGCCTGAAAGATGATTGTCAAGGCGGGTGGGGATGAACTCTGTCTAATAAATACTTACAGAGCTGTGTATATCTGGGAAGCTGACACACAAATGAAGCTCCCTCCCCTCTCATAGAGACTCACTGTCCCCTGGGAAAGAGAGCAGACCATCAAAGGGACATATCACTCCAATATCGACTGAAGCATGCAAGAACAGAAATGCACGCAAGATACAGAAGGGAGATGCAAAAAGAGTCAAGAGCCAGGGCTGAGTGTTGCAAAAGGGGTCTGTGTATCAGCAGCCAAGACTCCATGAAGTAAAAGCAAAAACAAAAAAACACCTCTCTCACCTGGCTGTATACTTTGATTGATATAACTGAGACTCCTAAATTCTTCTCTAGGATGACCTGAGCACAGCAGAGCAAATAGCAGAGCAGTGAGGGGTGAGCACAATGGGTGGGAGAAAACACAAGTGGTTTTTACTCTTGTTTGGATCCTGATGCCAACATGAAAAGCAGGTATTCAGTTGAAAAGAAAGTGGAGAGAGAGAGAGAGAGAGAGAGAGAGAGAGAGAAGAGATTGGAACTGCGTTCATATCTCTACCCAGGACCACGTTTTCCGAAGTCACAGACTCACCTACCATTCAACAAATACACTGTGAATGCCAACCCTGAGTGGAGAGAAATGAGAAAGCAATTTTCCAATTCACTCTGAAAACAGTGCTCTGAGCACACTCAAGGAATAAGCCTATCCAACAGGCTGAGGAGTCAGAAACTCATCCAGCTCTACTCTGGGGATGAAGAGGGAGGATGTCCCTCAAATGACTGCAAACTTAAGGACCATCATTATGTCTACAGTGCACTGACTTTGCAGAACTCAAGTGTGACAGGGTGCCTTCCTGTTGAGCCTAACATGTGAATTTCAATCATCAGAGCTCTTCATTTCTTTCTCTGGTTTTACAAACAAGGAACGATGTGCACCCAAGATATTTATGAATGCACATCAGCACCTGCAAGAAACAGAACTTTCAGACCCTCAACCAGCTGACTCTCAGAACTGAATCACACCAGAAGGATGTTGTCTATCTCTGGTCTTGAAGAAGTGTCAGGCCCAGTTTTAGCATTTCACAGCTGGTCAAGGGGTGATCAGAACAGAGAAATCAGCAGGGAAAGAGTTCCATCCATGTACCAGATCTCAGTGCTATTCTGATAATTGCAAGCATTTTAGCCAGGCACTTTCAGGAGGTACAACAGTGAGAGTCTGGATGGATAGTGGGTAGGGCCCTTGCCCTGCACACAGCCAACCCAGGTTTGATTTCATAGGGTCCCTTGAGGAGCACTATCAGGAGTGATTCCTGAGCACAGAGCCAAGAGTAATCCCTGAGCATCGCAGAGCACAAAAACAAAAAAAAAAGGAAGAAAGAGAGAAAAAGAGAAAGAAAAGGAAGAAAGAAAGAAAGAAAGAAAGAAAGAAAGAAAGAAAGAAAGAAAGAAAGAAAGAAAGAAAGAAAGAAAGAAAGAAAGAAAGAAAGAAAGAAAGAAAGAAAGAAAGAAAGGGAGAAAGGAAGGAAGGAAGGAAGGAAGGAAGGAAGGAAGGAAGGAAGGAAGGAAGGAAGGAAGGAAGGAAGGAAGGAAGGAAGAGAGAGAGAGAAGAAGAAAGAAAGAAAGAAAGAAAGAAAGAAAGAAAGAAAGAAAGAAAGAAAGAAAGAAAGAAAGAAAGAAAGAAAGAAAGAAAGAAAGAAAGAAAGAAAGAGAGAGAGAGAAAGAGAGGGAAGGAAGGAAGGAAGGAGGAAGGAAGGAAGGAAGGAAGGAAGGAAGGAAGGAAGGAAGGAAGGAAGGAAGGAAGGAAGGAAGGAAGGAAGGAAGGAAGGAAGGAAGGACGAAAACCAATCTTGTGTTATTTCTATCCGCTTATGCTCAAAGAACGCATAGGTGGCAGAAATGTAACCGGAAATTGCAGAGATGTGTTTGATTGGACTTTGACTGGGATTGCAGGGATTTGACTGGGCTTCATGTTGCGAACTCCAATAGGTAAAACTGAAGGCTCTTGCCAATGATGATACCTATCGCTTGGTCACTACTTTCCCTCCCCCTCCCCCCCACTGGATATGTTCAACCACTCAACATGGAGCACTAGGACTTCCCTTGTAATGCAGACAGTAGATGAATATGCATTTAGCATCTTATAGGACACCCAGGGCATGAAGTGGACATAACCCCATTCTTTAATGCGTGAAGGTTGGAAGTCATCTATAGACTGCTGTGTCAGCAAAATAGACGGTCTCTATTGCTGCTTCTCATGCACCATTCAACTTTGGATCTTCAGAGCATCCTACCCTGATTTCTATTTCCCTCCCATTGCTCCCTGAGTCTCTTCCTCCTGGTAACAGGGAAATGCAGCACAACAGCCTGCACAGCCAGGAGGAGAGCGCCATGTGGAGCAAGAGCCCTGAGCAAAACAGCTCTTTGCTCTCCATCCCACCATGTAGCACACACTTGAGATTATTGATGCCAAGTACTTTCCTTCAGGAATTTTAAATGTCCTCCCACTGAGCAGCAAATCACATGCAATCCGGAGTTCTGATGTGAGCAGCGTGAGTTTCCTGGGGCTTTGCAGGAGACATATGGAAGTGTTACTTCCCTCTCGCGTTGCCAGCCCTAACACGTGGACCTTTTCTTCCTTAGAAGGGGGTAGGCTTTTCTTGTGCTGAATGTGCTTTATGACAATGATCTTGCTGAGTGGGGAGTGGGGAGAGGGTGGAGGGGGAACTCATTGGGAAGGCAGTTGCAAATCTTCCTGTTAAGGGAGATGGTGGTGTAATCGCTGAGAGCTCTCCAGACAGACCACTTCCTGTTTACAGATCAGAATGGAGTCTTTTTATCCTAGTGTCCTCCCCATGCCCAGGGCGAGTGGGAAGGACAACCTGGTTTTGTGCTGTTGAAAGACTTTCTCACTTTCCGGGAGCTATCCTCGAAGTGAAGTGCGAAGAAATGGAGAGGGATGAGGTGGTGGTGGGAAGGAGAGGATCTGATGGAGAAGCCAAAGCAAATAGGCAAGATGCCGTGTCAGCAAAGCAGAGTTTGGAAAAGGAAATTAGTGAGCCAGGAAAACAATATGGTTTCCAAGTGTGTGAACAGGAATTTCTACCCAGTGGGACCCCTGAGAAATAAGCTCCTATTCGCTGCTATACTGTGTTAGTCTCTATGGTTTGGGCCCAAAGGTGGGAGCTGGAGCTATAGCACAGAGGGGAGGGCGTTTGCCTTGCACACGGCTGACCCAAGTTCCATCCCCAGCACCCCATGTGGTCCCCCAAACCCCAAAAGGAGTGGTTTTGGAGTGCAGAGCCAGGAGTAAGCCCTGAGCACCACCAGCCATGGCCCCAGCAAACCGCATTGGATAACCATGAACCAGATTCAATCAGCGCCAGAGCCACAATATTTTTCTAGAAGCCTGAGAAGGGGTTTTCATAGGACTCTTCAAGTCTCTCCACCTAGAAGGGCAAAAATTGCTGCTATGTTGTTGGAAAAACAAGCATCCAAGCACTCAGAATATATCTGCAAAAGAAACTGGTTTGTGTCCTTCCTCACCCATCCTGGAGACATTTGGTGCAAGATCACCACAGCCTCTTCCTCTTGACTCCACCTACTGCTTCTCCCTCATTCCCATAAAAGTTGCAAGGGAAGCACAGCCAGTGGGTGGAAGACAAAATAAATGGACATGGTTATAAGCATCTCCATTTACTTATTAGCTTCACTTCAACACTAAGGGGTGGCAACAATTATTGCCATTTTACATAGGAGAAAATGAAAGCAAAGAAGAAGCTGCCAAGGGGGCACAGAGTGAATAGCAAACAGATCCAGAATGACGAAACTAGCCGGCAACTACAGGACCCCAGTACTCTCTGTGCTTAAGACCAAATGAACTTCTCTATCCACAGGGAAGCCATCTTATTGGAGGAAACTCTCAAGAAAATGAAACACTGGGATTTTCCCAGTGGAAGGTTCACTCTGTCCTCACAATTGAGATCAGTGAATAGATCCAGTAATGGTCTTCAGGTAAAGATGCTAGATTTATGGCATGCTTATGCCAATAGAGTGGGGTTTTTTTGTTTTTTGAGGGGGTTGTTTTTTGAGTTTTTGGTTATTTGGTTTGGGGGCTTCACCCAACTGGGCTCAGGACTTATTCCTGGTTCTGTACTCAAGGACCGCTCTAGGCAGGCTTGAAGGGACTATATGGGGTGCTGGGTTGTCCACATGTGAGGCAAGCACCCTACCTGCTTTACTGTCCCTCTGGCCCCAATAAAGGCATTTTAGAGATACCAGACTTTTTTTAGGTTTGGGTCGAAAGTATTAACAACGGTAGCATCAAAGGGATTTTTGAATTGCATTAGCTGTTCATCTCATCCCGTTGGCAATTTCAAAATTTCCCCCCAGCTTCACCCAAGTATATCTCAATAGTAGCAAACACTTGGGAAGCAAGTACATTTTCACAAGTTTCTCTGTCCTGCTTACCAGCCAGGCTCCACTCCCAAATAGCTCTTATATAAAATTAAAGGATCACCACTGGTCAGGGGAAAACACTAGGACAGGCAGACTCAGATCAAATGTTCCCTTTCATTTTAATCTGCACTTTTGGGAGTGAGAAGGCTTCTTGCCAATGAGGCCAAATGTGATCTGGGGCTCAGATGCAACTCAAGTGAACCTGAGCGAAATAACAGAGCATAGTTTATGTTCCAGAACAAGAATATCTTAATTGGCCATATGAAAATCTTGCCCTCTTCTTTCGGCATTCCTGGGAAGGCCGATGAAGTGCTAGGGCATTATGAGATCAGGGCTAGTAACGGTTCCTGCTCTTAGAAAGCTGGTGATGCTGATTGAGAGTTTAAAACTGGAGCGAGGAGGAAAATGTTTTACTGGGAGGGCTGAGCGTAGGAGGGCTCCAATAGCAGTGCATATCAAATAAAAGAAGTTATTATCCCTACGATGTGAAGCAGCTGTTTGCCATTTCCCCTAAAAGCAGCGGGAAATTGGCTTAAACTACAAGGATTTGAGTTAGACATAAGGAAAAAATTCCTGACAGTAGGCGTTGTTAAACAATGGAACAAGTTAGCAATAACAATCATGGAATGGGGTTCCCAGGGCTCCTCGGACACTCATTTGGACCCCATTTGTCAGAGAGATTTGGATAGAACCTTATCTTCTCAGAGACCTCCAATGCTTCTTTCCAGATTTCAAGTTCTTAATTAGTTCAGCATGCTTTTGCATTAATAACATTACGATCCTGGTCACAACTGATTAAAAGGCAAAAATCAATTTCCCACTCAAATCCCCCCCAACAAGAAGTATATTTTGGTCCCTGTGTACATAAAAAAAGCGGGGGATGGTCTGTATATTTTCATTCAGATGTTTTTTATTTCTTTGGGGGAAGTTTTTAAACTGAGATTTCTGTAGAGCAATATTTAGTCCAAAGAATACATTGAATTATAAACTGGTGGAAGTACTGAATAGAGATGTATAATGGAAACATTAATGGAGCTTTCACTTCGATGGCTGTGGCATTGTCACTACAAGGCAAGAAATCATGTTCAAGTAACTGCTATCGTAGATAAGGGGGTGCTGCTCTTAATAATGGATTTTTCATGCATTACTTTTATGCTTTTAACATTTTTTCCATCGTGAATGGTGACCTTGGAATAATGCTAAGCACCATATTTTGTATTTAACCTAAATATCAAATTTAAAGACGTAAAGAGATAATACAAAGGGCTTGATTCCATGGTGCTAAAGATTGTGTGAGGTCATAGAAATGCTTCTGTAAATTCATATGTAATGGAAGTAAATGTTTTATTGAAAATGTGCAATGCACAACTACATTTTTTTCCAGCCATGCCAAGAATAGTTGATGGAAAGGAAAGAATATGAATCCTAATTGATAGGTAGATAACCAGGAAGGTGCCAAGAGAGGTAGGTGGAATTTCAGCCTCTACACCATATAATCCCCCATAACCTCTCCCCAAAAGGCCACATTTTAAATGTTACAGCAATAACAGCACCCACTGACTTCCCAAAATCCTTTTTCCCCTAATCAAATACAGTAGTCAATCTGATAGCTGTCCAAAAACACTTCACCTATATCCAACAACTCCAGTGTTTCCAGGTAAACCAATGTGACAAGTCTATTTCACTGTGAAACCAACACAGATTTCTGCCAACATTTTGGGAGGGGGGACAGAGGGCAGAAAATGGAGTGTGACCATTATGTGATGCTTTAAAAAAAAAGTCTACATGACTTTTAAAAAAAATGTTTTTATTGCTTAAGTGTGATTGAGAATGCTATGAAAGGTATAAACCCATGTTTGAGCTAAAAAAAAAAAGAGCAGAGATAATACAATGACTTTATGGTGAAATACTGACAATTAAAATATTTCTGGGGGCTGGAGCGATAGTACAGCAGGTAGGGTGATTGCTTTGCACGCAGCCGACCTGGGTTTGATTCCCAGCATCCCATATTCCCATATGGTCCCCTGAGCACCGCCAGGAATAATTCCTGAGTGCAGAGCCAGGAGTGACCCCTGTGCATTGCCAGGTGTGACCCTAAAAGCAAATATATACACATATATAATTTCTATCCAGACCCTAGCAGAGCTGAAGAGTATGAATTGAAAGTCTGTTGACCCATACAACTTTTCTTGAAACACTTAAGCAGCCAATCCATTCCCTGAAGCTAGAAAATTCGTGTGACCCTCCTTTTTTGTGTTTGTATGTGACGGGGGGGGGGGAGTGTCTTATTATGATTCCACGCATGCCACCCTATGCCTAGTCTCTTTCTACATGAGGATGCCAACCAGTGGGTGTGATAAATACACTGGTCCACTAGTCTTGTCGAAAAGCAAGGGAAGGATACAGCCTTGTACAAGGCTGCCTGGTTTTAAATGCCAACAACTCCACCTCCTTCCATGAGTGCCCAGACAGTGTATTTAACCTCTGGAACCTTCCTTTTTGTCCTCTGTAAGATGGAGGTGATAATAATACTCCTAGGGTTATTGAGGGATGAAATGAGTTAATACATATAAAACAGAGACAGTGATTGGCAGGCTGTAAGCACGTCATAAATGTGAACATGTTATCTTGCATTGAAAAGATAAGTCTGTGGTTTCTGAGCAATGTGGGACCTTGTAGATCAGGATTTCAGCCCATAGCCAGCAAACAAATGTAATATTTGAGACAATGAGTCATTAGAAATGGCTGATTTCTCTTATTAGAAGAAACCTAGAGGTATATAGATAGTATGCAATTGTGCATGCTTACACTGCGTAGACAGAAAAGATGGACTTTGTTTTTCAAAATCCACCAACCACACTTTCCTTTAAGAATAACTTTAGCAAGTTCAGAAAAATATACAATTTGGAGGGTTCATGCTTTGCATGTGGCTAACCTGGTTTTTGTCCCCAGGAATGTATATGTTCCACCTGGGCATCACCAAGAGAGATCCTGAGCAGAGAGCCAGGAGTAAGCCCGAAGCAACACTGAGGTAGCCCAAAAATATAACTACACAAATCTGCATTTATAAAACTCACCTTTACCTGCCTTTGGACATAGCACTTTCCCCCCAGGTGAGAAGAAATGACTCTCCCTTAAGATTCAACTTTTTCCTATTTCAATGTGTTTGGAATCCCTCTACCCAAAATCTTGATGTGAAGATATAACTGAGAAAGCTTTAACCTTTTCCATAAAACACTAACTCCTGGTCTGCAGTCACCATACATTAGCATGTAAAGAGCAAAGTTTAATTTGTTTTAAAAGCAAGCCTTGAACAAACAAAAAAATTATCACAGCAAGTGCAAAAACTATATGGTTTTATTAGCCTTGTTTTTCTCTAGTAGTTGTAACACTAAAAGATTATCAGATAACAGGGACCCACAGTCAACTCTGAAATAACCCAAGTTCCTGGGAGATTCCATGTGATTCCTTTAAGACTGACCTGTAGGAGATACCACCTAGAACCAGATAGAATGTTCTAGATGTCCTGGTGAAATTTACCTCCAGGTTACTACAGATATCCTGGTCATGCCAGGATAGATAGTGTAGAGATATGGGGTGAGAAGTGAAAATAAAGAGAAAGAGGAAAAGAAAACTACATAGAGGGCTGGAGTGGTGAGTGGTAGTATAGCAGGCAGGCTGCTTCCCCTTGCACGTGTTTGATACTGGATCTATTCCCAGCATCTCTGAGCACCACTGGATGTAGCCCCCAATAGTCTCCACACACACCAAAGAGAGAGAGAAGAGAAAGGAAAATGCACAGAGAATGTAACAGTTTTTGAGCACTTTCTCATTTATGCCTTACAATCCTAATAGCTAAGGATATTTCTTCTCAATTCCTTGCAAAACCCAAATAGCTGGTAAACAGTGAACTTGGAATCTGAACCCAAGGCTATCTGATTTTAAAACTGATACTCTTTCTTCTATAACCTTCTAACGGGTTTTCACACTGTTTCAACCTCTCAAGTGTCTTTCTTCACTGACATCATTAAGTTTGTGCACAATCACAAATCTAACATAGGACAATTCAAGGTAAGAAGAAAGATGTAGGCATTTTTTATAAGGTTGATGTAAGAACTGGTTACCTTGTTCCTTCTCTTGACCCATGTTGAACATGGACCCTCCACAGCAACCTTTCTCAAAGGACCACAGGTATAAATAACGTCAATAGATTGTAATGACCCAAGACTAGAGAGTCCACCAATAAGACAGAGGGGGAAGGGGGACAATGGGAAGAAAATAAAATCAGAAAATGACACAGTTGGATAAAGGTTGAGAAACACTGGGCTAAAGATATGAAAATGGCACAAATGCCTGACACAAATGTGTAAGGATGAATAGATCAAGAAGATGTGGTATATATACAGGATGGAATACTACACAGCTCTAAGAAAGCACAAAATTATGTAAATTGCTGTGACATGGGTGGAACTTCAGAATATCATGCTGAGTGAAGTCAGTCTGAAGGAATGATTTCTCTCATATGTGACACTTAAGCATATAACAGCTTTGTGATGTGGGACTTAAAACACACCAGGATAGGAACAAAGGGCCAAGGGCAACACAATGGGAAAACTGATATGCACAACTAAGTTCTTGGTGGTGGGACAGTGAAAGGGAGGACTGTTGTGGTCATTGTGGGAAAGGGATTGGTGGTGTGTTAGAATTATGTACGTGGACAACCTTCATGTGTAGTGCTGTCATTCACAGAACCTCAATCAAGGAAAGATTAATGAAATAAATATTCTTAAAAAGGAAGTGAAAGGGAAGGAAATACCAGGCCAGAACTATATCCACTGTCCTGCTTATTTACCTCTGTTTTTTTATTCACACTCATTTTCGGAAGTGTCAGGCAAAGCACCCATGATACCATTCTGGACCTGAACTATGCTTTCCAAAGGCAGCATTTTTGCATTCACACTCTACAAGAGCTTAGAAATATAGTCAGAAATATGCATAAAATACTGCAACAACACCAGCTTTGTGATGATGGGACACATTCACCATCTTCCTATTTAAAATATATATATGTATATGTATATATATACATATAGCCAGATAGATATAAATTTAAGAGCTTTTTTTTTAATCCTCACTTTCAGTTGACCTCCAGATCATGTTTGTTCTCACATTTTTTCCTCGAGTATATCATGCAGATCTTTATCATGTTTTTATTTCCTTTTTCCTTTTTAAATTTTATTTTATTTTTATCAAGTTACTCACAATAATTCATTATATGTAATATTCAAATACCAATCCCACCACTATTGCACCTTCCCACCACCATAAAAGGAAAGTGTGTGAAGATTGTTGTACTTCATCCTGGAGCCATTAAGCTCTTATAGAAGAGATTACAAATGTGTTTGTTAAACCCAATCAAATGTGTGCTGCTTTTGGTGCATCAGTGGTGTAGAGTATGAAAGGTTGCTCTAGGAATTCTAATATTTAGAATACAATTATAGAACAGATTCATTCATGGGTGAGGCCTATGTTGCTCTCTTCCAGGAACTTTATTTCTATGTCTCTGGATCTTGGCCATTATTGAGATAATATGGCGCCAGGGGCAGTTTGTGGGTGTGACTGCCAAGCTACTGGTAAACTTGGGAGATGAGGGGAAGAGGCCCATTCCCGCACTGAGCGAGCATGGAGATTTCAGTCACAGGTCCTGCACAAGAGCTTTTAAAGTAACTCACAAGCTCTTTCAGAAGATTAAATGAGATGTCATTTATGCACTTCCTTATAGTCGTCATTGATGGATGAAGTCTGGTGACTTCATTTACAACGGTGACTAATCTGGAGAGTACTAAAGAAATTCTACTAATTTCTGCCTCTGTGTAGACATCTTCCCTCACACTAGGTTGGTGCTACACACACTTTGGGGATGTAAAATTCTATATTAACCCAGAAGAAAGCTCATGGATGGGTCAGGAATGAGAGTTGTTGACTGCAACCTGAGTTCTTTCCTGTCCCTTGAAAACATTGCTCTCAACTTACCTTGTCAGAAATTCTCTTTACAAAAATAATACAAGAAAACAGGTCTTTACTCACTAAATATAAGGGTCATTTTTTCCTCCTGCTGAGAATTACGGGGTCTCCTGGATTGGACAGTTGCCTATTCTCAAATTCAATGATCCACCAAAAAATTTCCTACAAAAGAAATGCCTGGTTGAGTCTCACAGATGGTTCATAGCGTCCATTGTTCCTGAATTTTAAACGTTTAATACTCTCAAAACATTCTTATTTCCTTTTATTTTAAAAGGATGTTGGCAGAACATGTGGGAAACAAAATACCTCACTTGACCTTTTGTACCAGCAACAGAAACATTCAAGAAACATTTATTAATTTGGTGCATCATGTTGAGAGAAAGTAGTTATTTGCCTTCTCCATACACCTCCAAATTTTCTCTACTTTCAAGCTGCTTCTCCTTCCAGCTCAAATTCAGTCCATGCAACTAGGCTCCCATAATGCTCAAACAGCAGTCTTTCTATTTTTAAAATTTTTATTTATTTATCAGGTTTGGGGGGCATGCCCAGCCATGCTTAGGGATTACTCCTGACTCTGAACTCAGGAATCACTCGTGGTGGTTCTCAGGGACCATATAAAATGCTGGAGATTGAACCTGGGTCTGCTGCATGTAAGGCAGGACCTTATCCACTCACTGTACTATCTCTCGGGTCCCAAACAGCAGTTTTTCCACGCGACATTTCTTACCTGAGCTGAGATTTTAAAAATAAATTAAAACTACTCAGAACTTCCTGTCCCTCCCCAGGCTACCAGAATGTATCAATGCAGTCATCTGGTGTCCATCTTTGAGTTTGCAAAGAGCTGGCACATCATCCCAGGATAGATGCATACGACCCACTCCCACACCCCTAATTTTCTCTACCCCACTTACGTCATTTTCCGATGATCCATTTATTCCTTGATCCCCGGGCCCATATATTTCTTTTCTTTGTATTTCCAACACACTGGATAATAGACCATGTAGACCTGGAGGCTAATGATATCACCAATACCATTTGTTCACTTTCCCTTCTCTCTCCAACTCTTTCTATATTTTTCTTCCTTTAAACACAACTGTCATTTTAGCTTAGACAAATTCAAGGTATCTCAGCATCCCATACCCACATAGATTCACATGAAAAAAAAAAAAGAAAAACCAAACACAAAGCAAATGGAAACGAGAAGAGCTTATATTTCCCATTACATCTGCTATCTGATCATATTTCAATTCAAGACACGTTTTCCATTGTTGTTTTCCTGGCTCAATTAGGTTACTGGAATTACAAGGTGAAGATTATGGATACACAGTCCAGTGCCCATGAGTTCATATGAGATTAGGATGCTAAACAGAGGGTCCTGGGGATTTCTCCTACCCGCAGAATTGAAATGATTAACACTGAGTACCACTAGATACAGATATAGATACAGATTCAGCATTTCTTTTTTTTTTTTTACTTGTTGCTAATACAGCACACAGTTCGGGAATCACTTTGGTGGTTATTCAACCAACAAAGACCCATCAAACCCAGGTATTCCTTTTTATCTAATTGCCTCTCTTTTTCGGAGGTCTGTACTCTACAGTATGGGAGGGCACTTTGACGAGAAGGAAGGGGTCAAGGTGCAACGTGAATACAGTGTTAATGTAGGTGTCATATAAATGCATTAGCTCGGTGGATCAAATAAGGGAAAATATTTTGATGAGAAAATGGCATTTAGAAGTGCTAGTGCATTTAAAACATTTTCCCCGCGTCCTCGTTACATTAGCAGACCTAAACAATCAAGGGCCAGGAGGCGTTTCTGCAGGGATTGTGAGCTTAAAAAGTTACCCTTGTTCTGACACCTATTAATAACCACCTTTGGAGAATTATAAAGCACAGTGAAAAGAGAATTGTTTGTGTGCCAGCAAGAATTCCATATCTGTGACTTACGCAGACAAAAAGAAAATCTATATGGGATGCTATTTGTTTATTCTTTGCTGACTAAGAGGCGTTGGGGCCTTGAGAAATCTATTGTGTATAATTCTGGATGACAGTGGCATACGGAACCTTTTGCTAACACTCTCTACTTAAGGATCAGATGGGTTGCAAATGCACAATATTCCCCAACAAAAGAATTCAGAGTGTGTAAGTTGGTTTCAGCTTTGAAGGAATTTGCAGCCTCTGTTCTAAAGAAAACTTCAACATATGGCAAAGAAGAACTTTTCTCATCTCATTTTTTTTTGATTCCTTTGCTTCCTGCAGCAGAATCTCAAAACAAGCTTTGCATGATCTTTTTTCACTTGACAAAAAAAAACATTGGCGGGAAGGAAAGGTACCTCCTGGTATGTTGGTATTTAAGGTTAAGTAATCAAATGTCAAATGCTGGTTTGTTTGACATGGTGGTGTTGACAAACTCATGTCACATGATCAGAGGAACCTTGAATCAACCTTTCATTTCCACTGATACTGCTCATTTGAGTACCTTGAAATCTCCTGCCTCAACATTAAACTTAAAAGTAACTAGTGGAGGGGTGGTAAGGGAGGTCTTTGTTTGTATCCCCAAAGTAGAGAATTCCAAATGTAAGTGTCTGATTCCATTTGACACTTCCATGGACTCTTAAGGAGTCTCTGATTTTTGCTTTAGTTAACTTCCTAGAAGGCCAAATGCAAGCCCTTCATCTGAAGAATCTGCCTTCACACCTCCCCACGCCCACCCCCTGCCACTCCCCCCCCACCGCCACCACTGTGCCAACCTTGATTTCAAGGAGCTAAGATTCAAACCAGGACTCCTCGAGTTTATCTCTGGGTTGCTGTTGTCAAGCTGAGACCAAAAGAGGGATTCTCTCAGGCCAAACCAGTAGGATCTGTGATAAGCTCGCGGGAGTTCTAAGTCTTTCACAAAGACTTAACAGGGATTATGAGGAAGACAAAACCCTCAGCGTAAATTCAACTCTGAGGTCAAGGTCTGCCTCGGGCAGAGGCCCAATCCAGGCAAGTCAAGCCAATGGTGCAGGAATGGACATGTCCGGAAGGGCAGTGGCTGGAGGAACAACACGGATGTTATAAGACATCCATGTGACTCTGCAGAACCCCTCGGTGTGAGGCCCCCTGGGTTTTTCAGAACCAGCTGAGAGTTCTCACCTTAGTGAAAGTGAATAGTGGAGAGAACCATAAAGTCTTCAAAACACTGGATGGTTATTTTCCTGCTTCTTTTGATGGTCAGACCCCCACTCCTCTATTGGGTGGTTTTTATTTCTTTTTCGTTTTGTTTTCTTGGTTTTTTTTTTTAAATTTAATTTAATTTTTTTTTCATTTTTCAAAACTAATCATTAGGAGCAATAAGGAGTGTTGTAACCCCTCATCATGCAGAGACATTTATCAGGAATTTGCAAACTCCAATCATCATATTCTATCTGCCCTCTGACTAGAGGAACAGGTAAGGATTATCCTACCTGAGGATCAATTTAATTTAATTTTTTTCTTGAATCACTGTGAGATACAGTTACAAAGTTGGTCATCATTGTAATTCAGTCATAGAATGGAGGGAAATCAGGGACATTGGTGGTGAGAAATGTACATTGGTGAAGGGATGGGTGTTGGAACACTGCACCACATTGTTTTTAACTGATATGGCCTCATCTTCAGCACCAGGACCCCCCACAGAGCATAATCTAAACTGCTCAGATTTCCTCGGACATCCTTCCCATCAGCTCTGCAACTTGTACACCATTTGATCAGTTAAGACATAAACAGATATAAAGAAACATAATGGTGGTGTAGTGAATGCCCCCAAACAAAGGAAACAGAGAATAGGAGAACTTGAACTTGTTTCAGTAGGAAACTTCCTTCTGGGGGCCTAGGATAGGGAGGGGGCAGTGTCTATGGTGGAGGGAGCAGGT